>NC_134401.1:109088099-109307425 GCF_050003625.1 Haematobia irritans
AGAATAAAACAAAATAGATCTCAAGCTTGACAAAATTAAGCATTTTTATAAATAAATTTTTGACAAAATTTCCTATAGAAATATAATATTGGCAAAATTTTCTATAGAAATACAATTTTGGAAAAACTTCCTATAGAAATAAAATATTGGCAAAATTTTCTATAGAAATAAAATTTAAAGCAAATTTCAATAGAAATAACATTTTGACAAAATTTTCTGAGAAATAAAATTTTGGAAAAATTTCCTATAGAAATAAAATTTTCACAAAATCTTCTATAGAATTCAAAATTAGTCAAATTGTTCTATAGAAATAAAATTTTGACAAAATTTTCTATAGAAATAAAATTTTGGCAAAATTTTCTATAAAAAAAATTGATAGAATTTTCTAATGAACTAAAGTTTTGCGAAAATTTTCTACAAAAATAAAATTTTGGAAACGTTTTCTATAGAAATAAAATTTTGGCAAAATTTTCTATAGAAAAAAAATTGACGAAATTTTGTCAAAATTTTCTATAGAAAAAATTGATAGAATTTTCTAATGAACTAAAGTTTTGCGAAAATTTTCTACAAAAATAAAATTTTGGAAACGTTTTCTATAGAAATAAAATTTTGGCAAAATTTTCTATAGAAAAAAAATTGACGAAATTTTCTAATGAACTAAAATTTTGGGAAAATTTTCTACAGAAATAAAATTTTGTAAAAGTTTTCTATAGAAAGAAAATTTTGGCAAAATTTCGTATAGAAATAAAAATTTGGCCAACTTTTATAAAAATTTTTCAATAGAAATAAAATTTAGATAAATTTTGGGTAAAAGTTTGTGTAAAAAAAAATTAAAACATTTTCTACCGAAATAAAATTTTGGCAAAATTTTCTTAAGAACTAAAATTTTGGCAAAAATTTCTACAGAAATAAAATTTGGCAAAATTTTTATATAAAAAAATGTTGATCAATTGTGGAAAAATTTTCAATAGAAATAAATTTTGAAAAAATTTTCTATATAACATTTGGTCAACATTTTCTATCAAAATAAGATATTATAAAATTTTCTATAGAAAAAATTTAAACAAATTTTCAACCAAAATTTAGATAAATTTTGGGTAAAAATTTGTGTAAAAAAAATTAAAAAATTTTCTACCGAAATAAAATTTTGGCAAAATTTTCTTAAGAACTAAAATGTTGGGAACATTTCCTACAGAAATAAAATTTTGGGAAAAGTTTCCTATAGAAATAAAATTTTGGAAAAATTTTATATGAATATAAGCTTTTGATAAATTGGAGAAAATTTTAAATAGAAATAGATTTTGCAAAATTTTCTATATAAATAAAATTTGGACAACATTTTTTATCGAAATAAGATTTTGCCAAATTTTCTATAAAAATAAAATTTTGGCAAAATTTTCTGTAGAAATAAAATTTTGGCAAAATTTTCTTTAGATATAAAATTATCACAAAATTTTCTATAGAATTCAAAATTAGTCAAATTATTATACAGAAATAAAATTTTGGCAAAATTTTCTATAGGAATAAAATTTTTGCAAAATTTTCTATAGAAAAAAAATTTTGACTGAATTTTCTAATGAACTAAAATTTTGGGAAAATTTTCTACAAAAATAAAATAAAAAATAATAAAAAAATAAAAAAACACGGACGCAGACATATTTAGTTGGCAATCAAATTTTCTAAAAAACAGACGTAATCACTCTCTACAATTTTTTGATTATTTCCTAAAAATACTTTAATGTAAATATAAATTGTTTGTGTTACTCGTACATTGTGTACTAATATTTGTTATTTATGTAGATCCCTGTCGAAGACTAACGATGTTAGTCGAAATATTGGAGAATAAAGTTAACAAGTAATCAAAAATCGTAAAAAGGATTTTTTATTAAAAGGACCTCAAGCCAAAATAATAATAAAATAAATTAGAACAACAGGTCAACAAAAACGAAGGACATAATTTTTGGAAAAGTTTTCTATAGAAATAAAGTTTAGGCCAAATTTTATCAAAAAATAAACTTTTAATAAATTGCGGAAAATTTTTCAATAGAAATAAAATTTTGATAAATTTTGGTAAAAGTTTGTATAGAAATAAAATTTGAAGAAATTTTCTACAGAAATAAAATTTTGACAAAATTTCCCAGCACAAAAAATTGGAAGTGCTTCTAAAGGCACAACTTTAAAGGCACTTTCAAAAATGTTCTCCCAATTATGTACTTTATTTTAACTACTCAGGAAGCTCTTTTAATTAAATTTTTTGTAACTCGCTTTTTTTTCAAATTGTGGAAAGGAAATTTTAACTTTTTCTGTTTCAAATAATTTTAAAACAGAATAAAGATTAATAAAATGTGTACAAATTATTAAGATTTTTTCGAAAAAAATGCTTTTAGCATTCTTAAAAAAATTGCCAATTTTTGAAAATATTTTATGTCAAAAGTTTCAGACAAAAATTATAAAAATTTATAAAAAAAAATATTTTTTGGCAAATTATTGCAAATTTTTTTAATTTACATCCAAAACTCTAAATTCGGATCACACCTTAAGAAGTGCTGCAATTCAGTGCAACGGCATTTGAAATGGTGACAAGCGCGTGTTAAATTCATCGCTTCTGCGCCAATTTTGCACCACTTCCGGATGCAAAAAGAACATTTTCACTACTTTTTTGGTGACGCTTTTATTGCTGGGTTTCTGAAGAACTAAAATTTTGGGAAAATTTTCTACAGAAATAAAATTTTGGGAAAAGTTTCCTATATAAATAAAATTTTGGGAAAAGTTTCCTATATAAATAAAATTTTGGCAAAATTTTCTATGGAAATAATATCTTGGCAAAATTTTCTATCGAAAGTTTTCTATGAAAATATATTTTTGGCAAAATTTTCTATAGAAATATAATTTTGGCAAAATTTTCTATAAATAAAATTTGAGCAAAATTTCTTTCTATCGAATTAAAATTTTGGAAAGTTTTTATATAAAAATAAACTTTTGATAAATTGGGGAAAAATTTAAATAGAAATAAATTTTGCATAATGTTTTATCGAAATAAGATGTTGCCAAATTTTCCAAAGAAATAATATCTTGGCAGAATTTTCTATCGAAAGAAGATTTTGGAAAGTTTTCTATGAAAATAAATTTTTGGCAAAATTTTCTGTAGAAATATAATTTTGGAAAAATTTGGGCAAAATTTCTATATTTTCTATCGAAATAAAATGTTTGTATAGAAATAAACTTTTGATAAACAGAAATAAATTTTGCAAAATTTTCTATATAAATAAAATTTGGACAAAATTTTCTATAGAAAAAAACTTTAATCCAAATTTTCTATAGAAATAAAATTTGGGCAACATTTTTTATGGAAAAAAAATTAGGCAAAATTTTCTATAGAAATAAAATTTGGACAAATTTTTCTATAGAGATAAATTGTCAAAATTTTCTATAAAAATAAAGATTTGATTTTTTTAATAGAAATAATGTTGTGATAAATATTGGCAAACGTTTGTAGAGAAATAAAATTTTTGGCAACATTTTCTTTAAATTTAAAATTTGAGCAAAATTTCTATATTTTCTATTGAAGTAAAATTTGGCAAAATTTTTATATAAAAAACAAGTAAGTAAAGTCTAAAGTCGGGCGGGGCCGACTATATTATACCCTTCACCCCTATGTAGGCCAAGATTTGTGTTACCATCTCAATTATTTTACATTTGCTGGAAGCTATATAAAGGAGACAATTTTTTTACTTCTACAAAATCTCTAGAATTAAAATTTAAATCGGCTAACGCTATCTAGTTAATTGGAGGGAGCCACCGTGGTGCAATGGTTAGCATGCCCGCCTTGCATACACAAGGTCGTGGGTTCGATTCCTGCTTCGACCGAACACCAAAAAGTTTTTCAGCGGTGGATTATCCCACCTCAGTAATGCTGGTGACATTTCTGAGGGTTTCAAAGCTTCTCTAAGTGGTTTCACTGCAATGTGGAACGCCGTTCGGACTCGGCTATAAAAAGGAGGTCCCTTGTCATTGAGCTTAACATGGAATCGGGCAGCACTCAGTGATAAGAGAGAAGTTCACCAATGTGGTATCACAATGGACTGAATAGTCTAAGTGAGCCTGATACATCAGGCTGCCACCTAACCTAACCTAACATAATTGGAGGAAACTTCCATTGAAAATGTAAGTGTAACAGTCTACCATATTTCCCCAACTCTGGTGTACGTATATATGGGAGGTATATATTTTGACTAAATTTGACATTTATAGTTAGAAAAATAATTCTGCTATCTATGAAATTTCACGTAAATGGGACTATAACTTTGGCGCCCCTGGTCATATAAGTGCAAATCGCACGGAAGATATATATGGGAGCCATATCTAAATCTGAACCGATTTCAACCAAATTTGGCACAATTACCGATACTATTAAACGTACTCCTAGTGTGCGAAATTTGAAGGAAATCACGGCAAAACCCTGGATTTTGAAGTTCAAATCGGACGGAAGATATATATGGGAGCTATATCTAAATCTGAATCGGTTTTGACCATATTTGGCACATACAATAGTATCGTTAAAAGTACCGCTTGTGCAAAATTTGAAGTAAGTCAGGGAAAAATTCTGGCTTTTGATGCCATATAAGTCCAAATCGGGTGAAAGATATATATGTGAGCTATATCTAAATCTGAACCGATTTTAACAAAATTTGACACACTTAAAGATACGTACCCCTTGTGCAAAATTTGAAGCAAATCACGGCAAAACTCTGGCTTTTGTGGCCATATAAGTTCAAATCGGACGAAAGCTATATATGGGAGCTATATCTAAATTTGAACCGATTTCAATGAAATTTACCAAGCATTGGTGGAATGTCAATTCTAGCCTCTGTGCAAAATTTCACGAAGATCGGTAGTAAACTTTGGCCTCTGTGGTCATATGAGTCTAAATCGGACGAAAGATATTTGCAAGATTTTCGAGATGCATAAAATATTGGGATGTACGGTATTTCAAGAAAATCGGTTGATAAACACGCTAACTATGACCAAATCGGGGATAAATATATATGGCAGCTATATCTAAATCTGAACCGATTTTTTACAAAACCAATAGCGATTGTCTCCGTCCCAAGAAACGGCCCTATGCCCAATTTGAGGACGATCGGACTTAAATTGCGGGCTGTACTTTGTGCACAAAATTACATATACAGACAGACGGACGGACAGACAGACTGCCATCGCTAAATCGACTCAGAATTTAATTCTAAGCCGATCGGTATACTAAAAGATGGGTCTATGACCACTATTTCTTGGCAAATGCACAAACTTATTATTGGCAAAATTTTATATAAACATAAAGCTTTATTAAATTGTGTAAAAATTTTTAATAGATTTAAAACAAACAAAACGAATTTAAAATTTTAATAAATTTTGGCAAATGTTTGTATAGAAATAAATTGTTGGCAAAATTTTCTAAAGGATTAAAATTTTGGCAAAATTTTCAATAGATATAGAAATACAATTTTGGAAAAAATTCTATAGAAATAAAATATTATTCCATAAAATTTTGGAAAATTTTATATATGAATATTTTTTCTTGATTTTGCATTCATGGTCAGTGTTTGTCTATACCTGTAGATTCGCAATAAAATATTCCGTTTACACATTCGCTAATCTCTCCAGAAATTTAATTATCCCAAAAGTTTATAATTTAGTCATTATACACCAGACACCCACATTCATCAAACATTAATGTACTCCGTGCCTCGAAATGATTGGCCGGTATTAGTTTGTAATAATTTCCTTTAAATTATTTTCATTTTGGACATTACGTAACCTATGCATCACGGCAGTGTATGGGTAATAAAAGAACTGTATGCCTTGATTATGGGAACTCATTTGATTATTGTTTATATTTGCGCTTGTAAAAATGAAACCGTTTTTAATATTCACAAATGTGAGTTGCAAAATTCTGAACATTGGCTTATTAATCGGATTTGTCATTTTTCTTTTTGGTTTTGAAATTTTTTCATTTGAATATTTGCTATTAATTTTTATTACAAAAAGATTTTAACGATTTGTATATTATTAAATTTTTATAATTTTGTTTGTATATTATTGAAAATTTTTCTTGAGTAGTAAATCATGATACAATAAATCTATAACAAAGTTTTTTTTATTAATGTAAATATTTGGGAACGTCATCGAAATAAAAAACAAAAATGAATGCAAAAGAAATCGAACGAAGACGGATATAACAAGTCAATTGAAAATTTCCCATCTTAAGACACAAATACCCAACAAACAATTTTAGAAGTGGTAAATAATGGCTATTAGAAATTCCGAAAGTTAATTGTTTTCTTATATGAGATTTGCTCCGTAATTTTTTTATTTTTTAATTTATGATAGAAGATTTAAAAAAAATTTCTATAGAAATAAAATTTTCACAAAATTCTCTATAGAACTTTTCAACAGAAATAAACTGTTGAGAAAATTTTCTATACAAATAAAATAATGACAAAAATTTCTATACAAATAAAATTTTGATAAAACTTCCAATGGAAAAAAATTGGCAAAATTTTCTATAGAAATAAAAATTTGGCAAAATTTTCTATATACATAAATACAATTGGGACAAAAATTTTTATAGAAACAAACTTTTGGTAAAATTTTCTATTGAAGTCAAATTTCCACAAAATTTTCTAAAGAAATAAAATTTTCACAAAATTCTCTATACAAATAAAATTTGCACAAAATTTTTAACAGAAATAAAATTTTAAAAAAATTTTCTATAGAAATATATTTTGACAAAATTTTCTATAGAAATAAAATTTTGACAAACTTTTCTATAGAAATAAAATTTTGACAACATTTTTTTATAGAAATAAAATTTTGACAAAATTTTCTATAGAAATAAAATTTTGACAAATTTTGACAAATATTTTCTATACAAATAAAATAACGACAAAGTTTTCTAAAGAAATAAAATTTTGACAAAATTTTCTATAGAAATAGTATTTTGGCAAAATTTTCTATAGGAATAAAATTTTCAAAAAAATTTTTTAAGGAAACAAAATTTTCACAAAATTCTCTATAGAACTTTTCTATAGAAATAAACTGTTGAGAAAATTTTCTGTACAAATAAAATAAAGACAAAAATTTCTATAAAAATAAAACTTTGATGAAACTTTCAATGGAAAAAAATTGGCAAAATTTTCTATAGAAATAAAAATTTGGCTAAATATGTAAAATTTTGACAATTTTTTTTATAGAAATAAAATTTTGTCAAAATTTTCTATAAACATAAAATTTTGACAAAATTTTCTATAGAAGTAAAATTTCCACAAAATTTTCTAAAGAAATAAAATTTTCACAAAATTCTCTATACAACTAAAATTTTCACAAAATTTTCCATAGAAATAAAATTTCAAAATATTTTCTATAGAAATAAAATTTCAAAAAATTTTCTATAGAACTAAAATTTTGACAAAATTTTCTATCGAAATAAAATTTTGACAAAATTTTTTATAGAAATAAAATTTTGACAAAATTTTCTATAGAAATAAAACTTTGACAAAATTTTCTATAGATATAAACTGTTGAGAATATTTTCTATACAAATAAAATAACGACAAAAATTTCTATAAAAATAAAATTTTGACAAAATGTTCTATTGAAATAAATTTTGACAAAATTTTCTACAGAAATAATATTTTTGAAAAACTTTCTGTAGAAATAAAATTTTCAAAAAATTTTCTAAAGAAATAAAATTTTCACAAAATTCTCTATAGAACTTTTCTATAGAAATAAACTGTTGAGAAAATTTTCTATACAAATAAAATAATGACAAAAATTTCTATAAAAATAAAATTTTGATAAAACTTTCAATGGAAAAAAAAATTGGTAAATTTTTCTATAGATAAAAAATTTGGCAAAATATATACAATTTTGACAAATTTTTTTATAGAAATAAAATTTTGGCAAAATTTTCTATAGAAGTAAAATTTCCACAAAATTTTCTAAAGAAATAACATTTTCACAAAATTTTTAACAGAAATAAAATTTTGACAAAATTTTCTATAGAAATAAAATTTTGACAAAATTTTCTATAGAATTAAAATTTTGACAACATTTTCTATAGAAATAAAATTTTGACAAAATTTTCTATGGAAATAAAATTTCGACAAAACTTTCTATGGAAATAAAATTTTGACAAAATTTTCTATAGAAATAAAATTTTGACAAAATTTTCTATGGAAATAAAATTTCGACAAAACCTTCTATGGAAATAAAATTTTGACAAAATTTTCTATGGAAATGAAAACTTGGCAAAATTTTCTATGGAAATAAAGTTGTGGCTATATTATCTATAAAACAAAAAAATTTGACAAATTTTCTATGAAAATAAAATTTTGACAAATTTTCTATGAAAATAAAATTTTGACAAATTTTCTATGAAAATAAAATTTTGACAAATTTTCTATGAAAATAAAATTTTGACAAATTTTCTATGAAAATGAAATTGTGGTAATTTTTTTTATAGGAAGAAAATTGTACAAAATTTTCTTCAAAAATAAAATGTTGGCAAACTTTTCTATAAAAAGAAATTTTTGGCAAAATTTACTCTGAAAATATTTTTTTTTTGGCAAAATTTACTATGAAAATAAAATTTTGGCAAACTTTTCCATAAAAATAAAATTTTGGCAAAAATCTTTATAGATACAAATTTTGCCACAATGTTCGATAAAAATAAAATTTTGGCAGAATATTCTATAGAAATAAAATTTTTGGCAAATATTATTATGGATATTATGTTTTAGCAATATAGAAATAGAATTTTTAAAAAATTTTCTATACAAATAAAATTTCGCAGAATGTTCTATGGAAATAAAAGTTTTTCAAACATTTTTATGGAAATTAAGTTTTAGCAAAATTTTCCATGGTAATAAAATTTTGGCAATATTTACGATGGAAATAAAATTTTGGCAATATTTACGATGGAAATAAAATTTTCACAAACTTTTCTGTAGAAATATTTTTTTTGCAAATTTTTTTTTATGGAAATAAAATTTTTGCAAAATTTCTCTATGGAAATAAAATTTTCGCAAATTTTTTTATAGAAATATAATTAACAAAATTAAAAAAGGATGGACGGACGGACGGACATCAATAAATCGACTCAGAATCTTACCACGAATCAAAATATATAAACTGAGATCAATATTTCGATGTGTAAAAAACGTAATGATAAAGTTTTATATTCCCATCCTTTGGTGGAGGATTTTATGAACGAACTTATCCAACACCGTAGAGAGGCAAAAATATTGAAAACAACACCATTTTGGACATGATGTCTGTCCTTGGGATAGGAAATAGAATGGGATCTGGATTTATCAAAATTGTAAGGATCACTAACAAAAGCCAAATAAAGAATCCTGCCAGAGGAAGTTAGAGTTCCATAGACTGACTGAAGTCAGTGTCAAGAAAAATGTAACAAAAAAACCCTTCCGATCCAGTAGAAGATAGTGGAGGGAATACTACTGCGTCAGGCAAGCTAATGCAAGGAACCATAGACAAATTAAAATCCTACAAAATTTTAATAATTTCCGAGTCACAAATTCTATATGAAAAAATAGTCTGAGTCGGTGAACGTCCAACCTTACCACAAGTAATTCAATCTCATCAATCTTATGAAGAATATCTCGTTTAGAGAGTCAGATGTTCAGAGTGCAAAACAGTGCGACTCACATGGAGCCTACCTATACAATGTCTGCAGTTCAAGTATATTTAGCGATCGCGTATAGGCTGAATTACTGTCAGAACTAGTTTCTTCGAAGAACTAAAATTTGTATTAAAAAAAGAAAAAATCAATCAGTTGCAAATTGTTACTTAGTGTAATTCTTAAATTTAATTTTACTTATAAATCTTTGCCTGTTAATGGCTTATTCGCCATGAAATGGTAAAAAAAATATTAAACAAATCATTCAACGGATAAATGGTGCGAATGAGGCATGAGCACGTTCGAGCTATTTAAGATGAACCATGTGTGTGTTTTTGTTATGATTTTAGGAGGAAAATACATAGGCACTTGGTGAATAAAATCTGTGTGTGTGTATGAGGTTATATGATGTACTTGGTAGCTGAATTTAAATGTAATCAAGTACGTATACTGGAATATTTGTTTTAGTTTGGCAAATGACAGGCAGCTAATATTTATTTTATTGAAAGTTTATTATATTGTTAACAAGCTGAAGTATGTTTAAAAGGAAAGTTCAAGCATAATAGGGCAATTGCATTATATTTGGCTGGGAGATTACAGCCTGTTATTGTTGGTGATATAAAACACTGCAAACAGAACAAAGTGTTTCTGTATTGAACCATAGATCGTTATATTGATACTGGTAGCATTGCCAAACATCATAGTGATGATCCACAGAAAATTTAAACAATTCCTTAAATGATTTGGCCAAGGGGGAAGTTTAGTTCAATCACTAGTTGGCAGTCCATTTCGTTCACATACTCGATTTGTAATTAGCCAATTCGAATCGATTCTGGACTGTGTTATAGGAAGAAGCAGGAACTTTAAATTGAACTGAAGAATAACGAATCTCGTTTGCCACTCGAGCCAAAAATAAAAAAAAATTTTAAGAAAATTTTTACCAAAAATCAAACAAATAAAAAAAAAACCTTATTTTGTAGTTTTTTTACAATTTTTGTAGTTTTATGAAAAAATATTTCTTTGAAAGATATCAAATCTTATTATTTTATTTTAAAGTCTATTTATTATTTTATGATAACTCTTAATAGCGACAATTTAATTGGGTATATCATCTATATATATAAAATTCAATCTATGTTTGTTTATTTGTTTGTTTGTTTGTTTGTTTGTATGTTCCGAGTTGGCTCCGAAACGGCTGAACCGATTTACTTGAAACTATCAGAGATCGTAGGGGGCGTTCATGTGGTGAAAATAGGGTACCTCATTTTTTGACACCTGGTCGCGGAGGGGGACCTCTTCTTCGTCGGACTTTTTGAAAATTGGACCAAAGTTGACCGATTTGCTTGAAATTTTCATTGAAGATTGGGGTTGGCATCTAGACAAGGTTAGGTTAGGTTAGGTTAGGTGGCAGCCCGATGTATCAGGCTCACTTAGACTATTCAGTCCATTGTGATACCACATTGGTATCTAGACAAAGATCCGTTACTTTTTATTTCGATATTTGATGGCGGAGGGGGGCCTCCCCTTTGTTCGACTTTTTTTTAAGTACAGTGAAAAAACTAAAATTCTCTAAATTATTTGAGATTTACAGAGAACATGTGGTGAGGTTATGGAATTGATATGGGGTACCCGATGATTTCACATGTGCATGGGGAGGGGGACCTCCCCCTTGCCCTACTTTTTGAAACTTGGAACAAAATTATGCGATTTGCTTGAAATTTTCATTGAATGTTAGGGTTGGCATCTAGACAAAAATCCGCTACATTATTTTTCGATATTTGGTCGGGGAGGAGGACCACCCCTTGCCCGAATTTTTTTGTTTGAAAGTACAAACAAAACTAGACTCCCCCGACTGAAATTTTACGGAAAAAATGGGTTATGAAATTTATATCAGGTTCTCGATTTTTTAATAAAAATAAAAGGGCATAGGGAGACATCCGCTTCTCTTAAGTACATACACAGAAACAATTAAACTTTTACCGAGTTACTTGAAATTTACAGAGGACTGGGGAGAGGTTAGGGTATTAATAGTTAATACCTGATTTTGTGATATTTGGACGGAAGAGAGGCCGCCCTTTTAGGCTTATAATTTGCTTGACATTTTCTGGGACGTTTACAAACGCTACATCACTTTTCGATATTTAGTCGGGGAGGAGGTCCTCCTCTAAAACTGCAAAACAACAACAATTCTTAAGTTTTCTTGAAATTTACATAGGCAGTGGGGGAAGGTTATGAACGAAGAGGCAACCTTCCTTGCCCCACACTTGAAGGAAAGTTTCAAGAATTTTCAGGGAAGGTTAGGGGTGCTATTCACTACGGTGTTTGTCGATATTGTATCGGGGAAAGTGACGTCCCTTTAAAACAATAGAGCAAAATTTAAACATCGCCGATCTACTTGAAATTTACAGGGAACGTGGGAGGAGGTAATTAAATTTATATTATTATATTATTATTATTATTATATATTTTTAAATTAGTATATGATTTTTCGATATCTGGTTGTGGAAGGGGAAAATTGAAATAAACTTTGTCGATTTACTTCGATAGAATTTATAGGGACCATTGAGTAGTTACGAAATTAATATAGGGTACGTGATAGTCCGATATCAGGTCGGTGTGGAGCGGAGGTGGGGGGAGGGTTGCCTTTTGTTCGTTTTTTTTTTTTTTCTTAAATTGAAAGTAGAGGGTTGCCCGTAAATGGGAACTCGGTACATAATTTTATGATTTTTGCACAGGCTTCTTCCAGACTTCTTTTTAGTAGAGAACTTAAATTTACATGAAATTGGCAGCCAACGTAAAGGGTGCATCATTTTCCAACGTTTTAGCAAATGTTAATGTGGTAAAATTTTTTACTATTTTTGCTTTTTCCGATTTATTGGATGGGAAACAGTAATTCTTTGTATGTTATTATAATATAGTGCTTAATTTTCAGATATGTTGAGGAGAAGGATACCTTTCCTTGACAAACCACACTTAAAATTCACAAGAAATATAGAAGAAGGTAGACCCTCTCCCGCCGTATTTGTACCTATAAACGAAAAATCAAGTAGTCCGATTTGTTTAAAAGAATTCAAATCTTTTCGAATTTGTTTTCAGCACGAAGGATATAGTTGACTAAGTTAACGCAAAATATTCCTCCAAATATGCTTCGGAAGGCGCAGCGAAGCGGGCCGGGTTACGCTAGTATCCCATATAAATGTGTTGAAGTTTTAAATACCCAGCAAAAAAAGCGTCGACAAAAAAGTAGTGAAAATGTTCTTTTCGGATCGGGAAATGTTGAAAAATTGGCGCAGAAGCGATAAATTTACCATGGGCTTGTCGTAGGACGGATGTCCACCATTTCAACAGCACTGAAAACGAATCACATTTTAAGATGTGATCTGAATTCAGTGTTTTGGATGTGAATTATAAAATTTTGTGATATTTTGCCAACTAAAAAACTTTCATAATTTTTTATGATTTTTTTTTTGCATTCTAACGCTTGTTTGACCTCCAACATTTTCAAAAATTAGCCATTTTTTTTGGAATGGATTTACCATTTTTTTCGACCAAATTTGAATAATTTGTTCCATTTTATTAAATCTAACTCTGATTTTAAACTATTTGAAACAAAAAAGTTAAAATTACCCATTAACAAGTATATACAGCACTAAGTTCGGCCGGGCCGAATCTTTAATACCCACCACCATGAACCAAATATTAGGGTTTCCTTTGTAATTTCAGGAGGGCTTGAGGACACTTCCCCAAGATAAATTTAAAGATTTCACCTATGAGGACTATATCGGATCCTGGATTTATAAGAACCATTTTTGTTTGAGTTTTAGAGGAATCATTAACATCTCTTGTAAGTGTGCAAGAAAATTATAAAATAACGTCTTGATTTGAAATTTTAAATCTGTAGAAGTAAAATCTGGAAATTTTACCTTGAGTTTCAAGCAATTTTCATGATCAGTGCGCCTTCTGCACCCTCAAGAAGTGAAGTCGGTCTATACGGAGGCATTACCAAATGGACCGATAAAAACTTAATCCGATACACGTTTTTGTGAGCCTAAAATACCAGAATATTTACAATTTCAGGCAAATCAGATAAAAACTACGGTTTCTAGAAACCCAAGGAGTTAAATCGGGAGATCGTTCTTATGGGGGCTATGCTAAAATATGGACCGATACTCACCTTTTTCGGCACACCTCTTTATGACCCGAAAATACCTCTAGATTTCCAATTTCAGGCAAATAGGATAAAAACTTCGGATTCTAGAAGCCCAAGAAGTAAAATCGGGAAATCGGTCTATACCAAAATATGGACCGATACTCACCATTTTCGGCACACCTCTTTATGGTCAAAAAATACCTCTAGATTTCAAGTTTCAGGCAAATTGGATAAAAACTACGGTTTCTATAAACCCAAGAAGTAAAATCGGGAGGTCGTTTTATATGGGGACCATACCAAAACATGGACCGATACTCACAATTTTTGGCACAAGTAGTTGTATTCCTACAATACCTCTAGATTACCAATTTGAGGTAAATTGAATAAAAACTGCGGTTTCTATAAGCCCAAGAAGTAAAATCGGGAGATCGGTCGATATGGGGGCTATACCAAAATATGGACCGATACTCACAATTTTTGGCACACCTCTTTATGGTCATAAAATACCTCTAGATTTCAAATTTCAGGCAAATTGGATAAAAACTACGATTTCTATAAGCCCAAGACCCAAAATCGGGAAGTCGTTTTATATGGGGACCATACCAAAACATGGACCGATACTCACAATTTTTGGCACACGTATTTGTGGTCCTACAATACCTCTAGATTTCCAATTTCAAGTGAATTGAATAAAAACTGCGGTTTCTATAAGCCCAAGAAGTAAAATCGGGAGATCGGTCTATATGGGGGCTATACCAAAACATGGACCGATACTCACCATTTTTGGCACACCTCTTTATAGTCATAAAATACCTCTAGATTTCAAATTTCAGGCAAATTGGATAAAAACTACGATTTCTATAAGCCCAAGACCCCAAATCGGGAGGTAGGTTTATATGGGGACTATATCAAAACCTGGACCGATATAGCTCATCTTCGAACTTGACCTGCCTGCAGACAAAAGACGAGTTTGTGCAAAATTTCAGCACGATTGCTTCATTATTGAAGACTGTAGCGTGATTACAACAGACAGACAGACAGACAGACAGACAGACAGACAGACGGACAGACGGACATCGTTATATCGTCTTAGAATTTCTCCCTGATCAAGAATATATATACTTTATATAGTCGGAAATCGATATTTCGATGCGTTACAAACGGAATGACAAACTTATTATACCCCCGTCACCATTCTATGGTGGTGGGTATAAATATATGAACAAGTATATACGGCCGTAAGGTCGGCCAGGCCGAAGCTTATGTACCCTCCATCATGGATTGCGTAGAAACTTCTTCTAAACACTGCCATCCACAATCGAATTACTTAAGTTGCGGTAACGCTTGCCGATGGCAAGGTATCTTAAAACCTCCTAACACCATCTTCTAAATTGTATGTAAGTCCATACGTGGTATATATTAAATCAAAAAAGATCGATCCAATACGTATATAATTCAGTTTGACAAAGTAGACATAAAATTTTGACAAAATTTTCTACAGAAATAAAATTTTAACAAAATTTTCTATAGAAATAAAATTTTCACAAAATTTTCTACAGAAATAAAAATGTTGACAAAGTTTTCTATAGAAAGAAAATTTTGACAAAAATATCTACAGAAATAAAATTTTAACAAAATTTTCTATAGAAATAAAATTTTGACACAATTTTCTATAGAAATAAAATTTTGGTAGTTTATTTTTGGCTCTAGTGGCAACCATGATAATGAACCGATATGGACCAATTTTTGTGTGATTGGACCAATTTTGGTATGGTTCTTAGCGACCATATACTAACACCACTTTCCTAATTTGAACCGGATCGGATGAATTTTGCTCCTCCAAGAGGCTCCGGAGGTCAAATCTGGAGAACGTTTTATATGGGGGCTATATATAATTATGGACCGATATGGACCAATTCTGGCACGCTTGTTAAAGATCATATAGTAACACCATGTTCCAAATTACAACCGGATTGGATGAAATTTGCTTCTCTTGGAGACTTCGCAAGCCAAATCTGGGGATCGGTTTATATGGGGGCTATATATAATTATGAACCGATGTGGACTAATTTTTGCATGGTTATTAGAGACCATATACCAATATCATGTACCAAATTTCAAGCGGATCGGATGAAATTTGCTTCTCTTTGAGGCTCCGTACCCAAATCTGGAGATCGGTTTATATGGGCGCTATATATAATTATGGAGCGATGTGGACTAATTTTTGCACGGTTGTTAGAGACCCTATACCAACACCATATACCAAATTTCAGCCGGATCGGATGCAATTTGCTTATCTTTGAGGCTTCGCAAGGCAAATCTGGAGATCGGTTTATATGGGGTCTATATATAATTACGGACCGATGTGGACCAATTTTTGCATGGTTGTTAGAGACTATATACCAGCATCATGTACCAAATTTCAGCCGGATCGGATGAAATTTTCTTCTCTCAGAGGCTCCACAAGCCAAATCGGGGTATCGGTTTATATGGGGGCTATATATAATTATGGACCGATGTGGACCAATTTTTGCATGGTTGTTAGAGACTATATACCAACACCATGCACCAAATTTCAGCCGGATCGGATATATATATATATATATATATATATATATATATATATATATATATATATATATATATATATATATATATATATATATATATATATATATATATATATATATATATATATATATATATATATATATATATATATATATATATATATAAGTCATCCGATGCGATTGGAATTTGGTACGTGGTGTTAGTATATTTTCTCTAACAACCATGTAAAAATTGGTCCACATCGGTCCATAATTACATATAGCCCCTTATAAACCGATCCCCCGATTTGGCTTGCGGAGCCTCTAAGAGAAGCAAATTTCATCCGATCCGGCTGAAATTTGATACATGGTGTTAGTATATGGTCTCTAACAACCATGCAAAAATTGGTCCATATCAGTCCACTTTTACGTATAGCCCCCATATAAACGGACCCCCAAATTTGGCTTGCGATTGCTCTAAGAGAAACAAATTTCATCCGATCCTGCTGAAATTTGGTACATGGTGTTAGTATATGGTCTCTAACAACCATGCCAAAATTATTCCATATCGGTCTACTTTTACGTACAGCCCCCATATAAACGCACCCAAAATTTGGCTTGCAGAGCCTCTAAGAGAAGCACTTTTCATCCGATACGGCTGAAATTTGGTATATGGTGTTAGTATATGGTTTCTAACAACTATGCAAAAATTGGTCCACATCGGTCCATAATTATATATAGCTCCCATATAAACCGATCCCCAGATTTGGCTTGCGGAGCCTCAAAGAGGAGCAAAATTCATCCGACCCGGTTGAAATTTGGTACGTGGTATTAGTATATGGTCTCTAACAACCATGCAAAAATTGGTCCATATCGGTCTATAGTTATATATTGCCGATCCCCAATCACAAAAAAATTGGTCCATATCGGTTCATAATCATGCTTGCCACTCGAGCAAAAATAATCTTGCAAAATTTTATTTCTATAGAAAATTTTGTCAAATTTTATTTCTATAGAAAATTTTGGCAAAATTTTATTTCTGTAGAAAATGTTGTCAAAATTTTAATTCTATAGAGAATGTTGTCAAAATTTTAAATCTTTTGAAAATTTTGTAAAAATTTTATTTCTATAGAAATTTTGTCAAAATGTTATTTCTATTGAAAATTTTGTTAAAATCGTATTTCTATAGAAAATTTTGTCCAAATTTTACTTCTATAGAAAATGTTGTCAACATTTTATTTTGTCAAAATTTTATTTCTATAGAAAATTTTGTCAAACTTAATTATATACGTGTTTAAACGGCCATTTTAAGTGTAATATATACCACGTATAGACCACGTGGTATATATTACAGTATTAGGAAGTTTTAAGATACATTGTCATCGGCAAAAGTTACCGCAACCCAAGTAATTCGATTGTGGATGACAGTCTTCAGTAGAAGTTTCTACGCAATCCATGGTGGAGGGTACATAAGCTTCGGCCTGGCCGAACTTACGGCCATGTATACTTGTTTTTGCTGGGTAGTTTTAGAAGCCACACCAACAAGGGAAAATTGCTACTTCTACAATAATAATATTGAATTTATAGAAAATATAGTCAACATTTTATTTTTATTAAATTTTTTTTCAAAATTTTGTTTTATAGAAAATTTAGTCAAAATTTTATTCCTATTGAAAAATTTGTCAAAATGTTATTCCTATAGAAAATTTTGTCAAATTTTGAAAAATTTGTTAAAATGTTATTTCTCTAGAAAATTTTGTCAAAATTTTAATTTATTCCTATAGGAACATTTTGTCAAAATTTTATTCCTATAGGCAAACTTTAATTCCTATAGAAAATTTTGTCAAAATTATATTCCTATAGAAAAGTTTGCCAAATTCTATTCCTATAGAAAAGTTTACCAAATTTTATTCCTATAGAAAATTTTGTAAAAATTTTATTTTATTCCTTTAGAATAATTTGTCAAAATTTTATTTTATTCCTATACAAAATTTTGTCAACATTTTATTTTATTCATATTGGAAATTTTATCAAAATTTTATTTTTATAGCAAATTTTTTTCAACATTATATTCCTAGAAAAGTTTGCAAAATTTTATTCCTATAAAAATTTATTTATAGATTTTTGTATTCAAAATTTTATTCCTATAGAAAATTTTATCAATATTTTATTCCTATAGAAAAATTTGTCAAAATTTTATTCCTATAGACAATTTTGTCAAAATTATATTCCTATAGAAAAGTTTGCCAAATTTTATTCCTATAAAAAAGTTTGCCAAATTTTATTCCTACAGAAAATTTTGTCAAAATTTTATTTTGTTCCTTTAGAATAATTTGTAAAAATTTTATTTTATTCTCATAGAAAATTTTGTCAACATTTTATTTTATTCATATTGGAAATTTTATCAAAATTTTATTTTTATAGCAAATTTTTTTCAACATTATATTCCTAGAAAAGTTTGCAAAATTTTATTCCTATAAAAATTTATTTATAGATTTTTTTTTTCAAAATTTTATTCCTATAGAAAATTTTATCAATATTTTATTCCTATAGAAAAATTTGTCAAAATTTTATTCCTATAGACAATTTTGTCAAAATTATATTCCTATAGAAAAGTTTGCCAAATTGTATTCCTATAAAAAAGTTTGCCAAATTTTATTCCTACAGAAAATTTTGTCAAAATTTTATTTTGTTCCTTTAGAATAATTTGTCAAAATTTTATTTTATTCTCATAGAAAATTTTGTCAAAAGTTTATTTTGTTCCTTTAGAATAATTTGTCAAAATTTTATTTTGTTCCTTTAGAATAATTTGTCAAAATTTTATTTTATTCTCATAGAAAATTTTGTCAACATTTTATTTTATTCATATAGAAAATTTTATCAAAATTTTATTTTTATAGCAATTTTTTTTCAAAATTATATTCCTAGAAAAGTTTGCAAAATTTTATTCCTATAAAAATTTATTTATAGAATTTTTTTTCAAAATTTTATTCCTATAGAAAATTTTATCAATATTTTATTCCTACAGAAAATTTTATCCATATTTTATTCCTATAGAAAGTTTGTCAAATTTTGTTTCTATAATTTTGTTCCTATACCTACTATTCGGTATCTGCTCCAGTTTTGCCTTGCTTCTAAAGAATTCCGCTGAATAGAGGCTCGCTAGGAGACACAATCTGGTTTTTCCACTATTCCTAAAAGCTTTGGCTTTTTTGTGTTCTTTCTACCGTAAGATTCTGCTGAATACAGTCCCATAGATACAACACTAAGACTTTCCAGTGTACTCGAGATTGACAGTTTTTTTTCTTTCCCACCATTGAAGTATGCTGCTCTGAACTTGGGAAATTTCGGAGAAAACTACTGACTACAATAACGTACATTGGCTGATTTTTCAGCTTTTCATAGGATTCTGTTTTTCGTAGGATTTCGTTTGCTTCTTTGGGAATTTCCTAATCTCCACAACGTCAGAGTTTAAATAAACTCCATATCCATTAAAAGATATGTCCTCGTTTTCATATGGAATTGAATTACATTGATATAATTTCCCATATCCATTTCAATATAGTCATTTTACCTTGTACATAAAAATTACTCTAAAGGACAATGTAATCTGTATGTCAGCCACATCAACACAAATTGGACATTTGACATGGTTGTTAAATTATTTCCACCTCTCGGCACAACCACATAGTAGATCACATTCACGCTGGTCGTGTACAGACAGACAGACAGACAGAAAACATACATAAAATTGGAATATTTTTTGTTTTATTTTCATTGTTTGCAGAATTAAAATGTCCCAGCTAATCCGAAATGACATTTTGTCATTGCGGGGGGCGGGGGCTGTAACATTTTTAGAATGAAAATCGGGGAGAAATCTACAAGTGTCCAGAGTTTTTAAGGAAACGCAACATGTGGAAATAGTCATGAGGGGGGAATGAGGATAATCTCAAAAAGGGAATGAGAGTGGTGGGGGGGCTTTACATCAGGCAAAAGGTTCCTTCACTGAATGCTAAATGAAAAGCATATTTAAATGAAATTCCTCAGATACATCTTTAGTAAGGATACCAGTGTTAGATATACACAAAGGCATGTATACAAATAAATACGCACAACTGTTTTGTGGCGAGAAACAGGGAGAACTTACCAGCAGAACGGAAGTCAATCAATCGAAATTTTGTTTTTATTCCTTCGGGAAGAAAACAAACCCCATACAAAGCGAAGCAACAATTTATCCCATTTTCTTCTAGCTAAAATTAGTGAGTAGCTGTGACTAGAAAATATGGGAATGAGAAAGTGTGTGTGTGTGTGTGAGAGAGAGAGAGTTTATAGAGCAGAGTATGACAAGGGCATTCACAATAACATGATAGAGTGTTGCCAAACAGATTGGTTTTTTGGCCAAATGTACAGGAATTGTATGGAAATTTTAATGTGCTTTTTGGCTAATTTGCCAATTTATTTAAGCAAATTCACTATTTATATCCTACAAAATACAATTACAAACAATAACTTAACAAAGAAAATTAAAAAGAAACAAGTATATACGGCCGTAAGTTCGGGCAGGCCGAAGCTTATGTACTCTCCACCATGGATTGGGTAGAAACTTCTACTGAAGACTATCATCCACAATCGAATGGCAAGGTAAACTTCCTAACACCGTTATATATACCACATAGTCCATACGTGGTATATATTTAACTAAAAAAGGCCGATTAAATACGTATATAATTAAGTTTAAAGTTTCTATAGAAATAAAATTTTGACAACATTTTCTATAGAAGTAAAATTTGAAAAAAAATTTCTATAGAAATAAAATTTTAACAAAATTTTCTATAGAAATAAAATTTTGACAAAATCTTCTATAGAAATAAAATTTTGACAAAATTTTCCATAGAAATAAAATTTTGACAAAACTTTCTATAGAAATAAAATTTTGACAAAATATTCTATAGAAATAACATTTTGACAAAATTTTCTATAGAAATAACATTTTGACAACATTTTCTATAGAAATAACATTTTGACAATGTTTTCTATAAAAATAAAATTTTGGTAGATTATTTTTGGCTCGAGTGGCAAGCATGATTATGAACCGATATGGACCAATTTTTGTGTGATTGGGGATCGGCTATATATAACTATAGACCGATATGGACCAATTTTGGCATGTTTATTAGCGGCCATATACTAACACAACGTTGCAAATTTCAACCGGATCGGATGAATTTAGCTCATCCAAGAGGCTCCGGAGATCAAATCTGGGGAACGGTTTATTTGGGGGCTATATATAATTATGGATCGATATGGACCAATTCTTGCATAGTTGTTAGAGACCATATACTTACACCACGTACCAAATTTTAACCGGATCGGATGAAATTTGCTTCTCTTAGAGGCTCCGGTGGTCAAATCTGGGGATCGGCTTATATTGGGGGCTATATATAATTATGGACCGATATGGACCAGTTTTGGCATGCTTTTTAGAGACAATATACTAACACCACGTACCAAATTTTAATCGGATCGGATGAATTTTGCTCCTCTAAGAGGCTCCGGAGGTCAAATCGGGGAATCGGTTTATATGGGGGCTATATACAATTATGGGCCGATGTGGACCAATTTTTGCATTGTCATTAGAGAACAACACCATGTACCAAATTTTAGCCGGATTGGATGAAATTTGCTTCTTTTAAAGGCTCCGAAAGCAAAATCAGGCTATGTATAATTATGGACCGATGCGGACCAATTTTTGCATGGTTTGTTAGAGACCATATACCAACACCATGTACCAAATTTCAGCCGGATTGGATGAAATTTGCTTCTCTTAGAGGGTCTGCAAGCCAAATTTGGGGGTCCGTTTATATGGGGCTATACGTAAAAGTGGACTGATATGGCCCATTTGCAATACCATCCGACCTACATCAATAACAACTACTTGTGCCAAGTTTCAAGTCCATAGCTTGTTTCGTTCGGAAGTTAGCGTGATTTCAACAGACGGACATGCTCAGATCGACTCAGAATTTCACCACGACCCAGAATATATATACCTAATGGGGTCTTAGAGCAATATTTCGGTGTTTTACAAACGGAATGACAAAGTTAATATACCCCCATCCTATGGTGGAGGGGATAAAAATTTAAAAATTTCTATAGAAAATTTTGTCAAAATTTTATTGCTATATATATAAGATATGGTCAACATTTTATTTTTATGGAAAATTTTGTTAAAATTTTATTTCCTTAGAAAATTTTCTAAAAAATTTTATTTCTATAGAAAATGTTGCCAAAATTTTTGTGCCTCCATATAAACGGACCCCCAAATTTGGCTTGCGCGGACTCTAAGAGAAGCAAATTTCATCCGATTCGGCTGAAATTTGGTACATGGTGTCAGCATATGATCTCTAACAACCATGCAAAAATTGGACCACATCGGTCCATAATTATATATAGTCCCCATATAAACCGATCCCCTGATTTGGCTTGCGGAGCCTCAACGAGAAGCAAATTTCATCCGATCCGGCTGAAATTTGGTACATGGTGTTAGTATATGGTCTCTTATGACCATGCAAATATTGGTCCACATCGGTCCATAATTATATATAGCCCCCATATAAACCGATCACCAGATTTGAACTCCGGAGCCTCTTGGAAGACCAAAATTCATCTGATTCAGTTTAAAATTTGGTACGTGGTGTTAATATATGGCCTGAAACACCCATGCAAAAATTGGTCGAAATCGGTCCATAATTATATATAGCCCCCATATAAACCGATGTGAACTCCGGAGCCCCTTGAAAGAGCAAAATTCATTCGATTCGGTTGAAATTTGGTACGTGATGTTAGTATATGGTATCCAACAACCATGTAGGAATTAGTTCATAACAGTCCATAATTGTATATACACTGAAAAAACAGTGAACCCACCAGGAAGAAAAATTTCGGTTAATTTTAGAAAATGTTGAATATTTTTAGAAAATTTTAACTAAACAGTATAACAAACGCTGGCATCACACCGATGTCACAAAAATAAGTTAATATTTTTCAACAAATTCAAGAAAATTTACTAGACATAATAAAGTTTTTTCACTTGTTAAAGAAAATTTTGTAGAAAAAAATTGGAGTTCAAAACTACAAGAATGTCTTTAGTGACATACGAAGTTCATGATGAACGCATTTGTAGTAAAATTACAAATTTAAAGAAATATTGAACTATTTTGTGGAAGACACGAATTTAGTTAATCTTTATCCTTCATTTGTGTATATTTTTTTCCTCGGTTTTAGTTAATTTAACTAACGTACACAAAAAATTATTAGAGTAGAGGAAACTTTCTCCAAACATAAAAATTCCATGAACTAAACGAAAGTTAAATTGGCTTTAGTGAAATAGAGAGTTCACTTTTTTTGAGTGTAGCCCCCATATAAACCGATCCCGAGATTTGATTCCGGAGCCTCCTGGAGGAGCAAATTTCATCCGAGTCAGTTGAAATTTGGTACATTGTGCTATTATATGGCCGTTAAAAACCATGCCCAACTATGTCCATATCGGTCTATAATTATATATAGCCCTCAGATAAATCGATCCTCAATCACACAAAAATTGGTCCATATCAAGTTCATAATTGTATATAGCCCCCATATAGGCGACCACCATATTTCAATTCTGGCATTTTATTTCTATAGAAATAAAATATTGAGAAAATTTCCCATATAAATAAAATTTTGACAACATTTTCTATAGAAATAAAATTTTGACAAAATTTTCTATAGAAAAAAAAATTGACAAAATTTTCTATAGAAACAAAATTTTGACAAAATTTGCTATAAAAAAAAATTTTTTTGACAAAATTTTCTATAGAAAAAAAATTTTGACAAAATTTTTATAGAAATAAAATTTTGACAAAGATTTCTACAGAAATAACATTTTGACAAGATTTTCTATAGAAAGAAAATTTTGACAAAATTTTCTATAGAAATAAAATTTTTCTATAGAAATAAAAGTTTGACAAAATTTCTATAGAAATAAGGTTTTGACAATGGTTTTTGAAAAATTTCTATAGAAATAAGACATTAAAAAAAAATTCTACAGAAATAAAATATTGAGAAAATTTTGTATAAAAATAAAATTTTAGCAAATTTTTCGATAGAACTAATTCTATAGAATATTGACGACAATTTAGGTTAGGTTAGGTGGCAGCCCGATGTATCAGGCTCACTTAGACTATTCAGCCCATTGTGATACCACATTGGTGAACTTCTCTCTTATCACTGAGTGCTGCCCGATTCCATGTTAAGCTCAATGACAAGGGACCTCCTTTTTATAGCCGAGTCCGAACGGCCTTCCACATTGCAGTGAAACCACTTAGAGAAGCTTTGAAACCCTCAGAAATGTAACCAGCATTACTGAGGTGGGATAATCCACCGCTGAAAAACTTTTTTGGTGGTCGGTCGAAGCAGGAATCGAACCCACGACCTTGTGTATGCAAGGCGGGCATGCTAACCATTGCACCACCGTGGCTCCCTACAACAATTTGCTATAGAAATAAAATTTTGGCAAATTTTTTATAGAAATAAAGTTTTGACAAAATTTTCTATAAAAATAAAAATTTGACAAGTTTTTCTATGGAAATAAAATTTTGACAAAAGTTTCTTTAGAAATAAAATTTTGAGACAATTTTCTACAGAAATAAAATTTGAACAAAATTTTCTATAGAAATAAAATTTTGACAAGATTTTCTACAGAAATGAAATTTTGAGAAAATTTTCTATAGAAATAAAGTTTTGAGAATATTTTCTATAGAAATAAAATTTTGGTAAAATTTTCTATGGAAACAAAATTTGACAAAATCTTCTATAGAAATAAAGGGTTGACAAATTTTTCCATAGAAATAAAATTTTGACAAAATTTTCTATAGAAATACAATTTTGACAAAATTTTCTATAGAAATACAATTTTGACAAAATTTTCTATAGAAATAAAATTTTGACAAAATTTTCTACAGAAATAAAATTTTGACAAAATTTTCTATAGAAATAAAATTTTGACAAAATTTTCTATAGAAATAAAATTTTGACAAAATATTTTATAGATATAAAATTTTGACAAAGTTTGGTATAGAAATAAAATTTTGTCAAAATTTACTATAGATATAAAATGTTGACAGAATTTTCTATACGAGTATAAATAAAATTTTGACAACATTTTCTATAGAAATAAAATTTTGACAAAGTTTGTATAGAAATAATATTTTGAGAAAATATTCTATAGAAATAAAATTTTGACAAAGTTTTGTATAGAAATAAAATTTTGACAAAATTTTCTATAGAAATAAAATTTTGACAAAATTTTCTATAGAAATACAATTTTGATAAAATTTGCTATAGAAATAAAATTTTGACAAAATTTTCTATAGAAATAAAATTTTGACAAAATTTTCTATAGAAATAAAATTTTCACAAAATATTTTATAGATATAAAATTTTGACAAAGTTTGGTATAGAAATAAAATTTTGACAAAATTTACTATAGATATAAAATGTTGACAAAATTTTCTATACGAGTATAAATAAAATTTTGACAAAATTTTCTATAGAAATAAAATTTTGACAAAGTTTGTATAGAAATAATATTTTGAGAAAATATCCTATAGAAATAAAATTTTGACAAAGTTTTGTATAGAAATAAAATTTTGATAAAATTTGCTATAGAAATAAAATTTTGACAAAATTTTCTATAGAAATAAAAGTTTTACAAAATTTACTATAGAAATAAAATTTTGACAAAATTTTCTACAGAAATAAAATTTTGAAAAATTATCTATAGAAATAAAATTTTACCAAAATTTTCTATAGAAATAAAATTTTGACAAAATATTCTATAGAAATAAAATTTTGAGAAAACATTCTATAGATATAAAATTTTGGCAAAGTTTTTGTATAGAAATTTGAAAAATTTTCTATAGAAATAATAATTTGACAAATTTTTTTTGATTTTTTTTTTAAATAAAATTTTGTAAATAAATGTTAAAAACATTTTCTTCTATAGAAATACAATTTTAGCAAATTTTTTCTTTCGAGAAATAATTCTATAGTATTTTGACAAAAATTTTTATAGAAATAAAATTTTCGTGATTTGTTTTTAATTGTTGGTTTGTACTCCAATCATATTTCTTGTTTTAATCTCAGCTTTAAAACCATTGTGTTGACTAAACTACAAGAGTTGCTTAACCAACAGAGGAAAAAAATGTTTGTAAAATTTATTTTGGGCAAAGCCCTAGAGACTGCAAGATGGTTGCATGGACGCACGTTTGAATTTGTTCTGATAACTGGTTGATAGTTTTGCTGCAAGTAGAGGATGCTGATGAGGAATGTGGTAATTCCGAAACGTGCGCCTATCCAACCATCGTGCAGTCTATAGGGCTTTGCCCAAATAAATTTGACAAACATTTATTTGGGCAAAGCCCTATAGACTGCAAGATGGTTGGATGGACGCACGTTTCGGAATTACCACATTCCTCATCAGCATCCTCTACTTGCAGCAAAACTATCAACCAATTATCAGAATAAATTCAGGCAGTTTATTAAACCCAACAAAAACCACACTTGAACCCTCCGAAAAAAGGTTTTACATTGATAGCCGGCTTATGCCGAAATAAACTCGAAACAAACATATCTCTTTTCCTATGCCACTGTCAAATCATCGATTTGAATTCACATGGCTGGGTTTATTTTGAGCGTGCCTCCTCTTCTTTTTCCATTTGTTTTGTTTTGTTATTGTTGGTTTTGTTCTTTAAGCATTGTTGTTGTTTTTTTATTTCAGCTTAAAACCATACATTGACTAAACTACAAGAGTAGCTTAACCAACAGAGGAAAAGAATGTTTGTCAAATTTATTTGGGCAAAGCCCTATAGACTGCAAGATGGTTGGATGGACGCACGTTTCGGAATTACCACATTCCTCATCAGCATCCTCTACTTGCAGCAAAACTATCAACCAATTATCAGAATAAATTCAGGCAGTTTATTAAACCCAACAAAAACCACACTTGAACCCTCCGAAAAAAGGTTTTACATTGATAGCCGGCTTATGCCGAAATAAACTCGAAACAAACATATCTCTTTTCCTATGCCACTGTCAAATCATCGATTTGAATTCACATGGCTGGGTTTATTTTGAGCGTGAAGAACAAAACCAACAATAACAAAACAAAACAAATGGAAAAAGAAGAGGAGGCACGCTCAAAATAAACCCAGCCATGTGAATTCAAATCGATGATTTGACAGTGGCATAGGAAAAGAGATATGTTTGTTTCGAGTTTATTTCGGCATAAGCCGGCTATCAATGTAAAACCTTTTTTCGGAGGGTTCAAGTGTGGTTTTTGTTGGGTTTAATAAACTGCCTGAATTTATTCTGATAATTGGTTGATAGTTTTGCTGCAAGTAGAGGATGCTGATGAGGAATGTGGTAATTCCGAAACGTGCGTCCATCCAACCATCTTGCAGTCTATAGGGCTTTGCCCAAATAAATTTGACAAACATTCTTTTCCTCTGTTGGTTAAGCTACTCTTGTAGTTTAGTCAATGTATGGTTTTAAGCTGAAATAAAAAAACAACAACAATGCTTAAAGAACAAAACCAACAATAACAAAACAAAACAAATAGAAATAAAATTTGTACAAAATTATTTATAGAAATAAAATTTTGACATGTTTTTATATAGAAAAAAAATTTTCTATAGAAATAGAATTTTGACTAAAATTTCTATACAAATAATAATAAAAATAAAATGTTGAGAAAATTTTCTACAGACATAAAATGTTGAGAAAATTTTCTATAGAAATACATTTAGAAAATTATTTTTTTTTTTTTGATAAAATTTTCTATAGAAATAAAATGTTGAAAAAAATCCTATACAAATAATATTATGGTAAAATTTTCTAAAGAAACAAAATTTGCACATAATTTTCTAAGAAATAAAATTTGGACATGATTTTTTATAGAAATAAAATTTTAACAAAATTTTCTACAGATTTGTTTTGGTAGAATTTTCTCCAAATTCTGGTATATTATTTTTAGCTCGATAAAAGGATCGAACCCATGACTGTTTGTATGGAAGGCGGACATGCTAACCTTTGTACCACTGTATTATAATTTATTAAAGGTTTTCTGCCACGGAGCCTATTAATTCACAATCATAAAATTCGATTTGCTAAAACTTTGAGCCGTACCCCCTTTTCGAGTGTAAAAAAAAATCATATAAATGTTCAATTGACTTTTGATATCCAAGATATATTAGAGTAAAATATTGAAAGATGGCAACCCTAAACAGAAAATTGTCTCTAGGTCAATGTGCCAGGAACATACTCTGGTATGTTTCAATTCCATAATCATCATAGCAGAGATGTAGAAAAAAGCTTTTGCTTTAGTATCTGAATCTCTTGTTCTCTTTACTCTCTCAAACTCTTTTTCTCTCTCTTTTTTTGGTGTCTTTCCCTATAGGAATCCCATGGCATAATTCTATTTACCCAGAATGGCATAGATTTTTATTACCATAAGAATGTATGAAACAGTTTAGCGGTTAAAGTCAAACGGATTACACTGGCGGCGGACGAAACGTGTTAATGAATAACGATAAATCGTAACGGTACTGTAACCCTCTACAAACACACAATAGAAAGAAAAAAAACCCAAAAAAAAAAACAGAAAATTTATGAAAATAAACAAAAATTTGTCAAGTGAATGTTTGCCAAAACAAAAAGAATTTATTTAAGGTTTAAAATAAACAACCACAAGTGAAAACAAGTCCATACGGCTGACTTTTAAGGGTGAATAGTAATTTAGTTAAAGAGTAGCAATTGCCGAGGCTTTAAGGTGACCATTATTAAATGAAGTGAGTACGCAAAATGAATGAAGAGTGTCCATAAATATGAGGTGAAAAACTTGTGTGATGGCTATTTGGTTTGCTTGTTTAATGCCCTACTCTGATGTATGATGCAGGCATGTTATTGAAATGAGTTTCGGTGTGGATGTATGTATGTGTGGGCACGTGTGTGTTCTTGAATTTGTTTGTTTGGTTTGCGTGTCTGCTAGATGTTTTTGAAATGAAGCGATGTACACACATGTACGTGTGTGTGCTCGTTGAAGCGGGTGTGTGTATGTACTATGGGATGTGTTTGGAAAATATGTACTTTAACAGCATATGACCATGTTAAAGTATCCAGTGAGGTGGGTCGGTGGGTGGGGTGGTAATAATATTATACCATCCTTGCTACCATCATCATCCGTTCGTTTCAAGTAATCATCATCATCATCATCGTTTAGCACACAGGTGGCAAGAAAGAGCTGGTGATCACTTGTTTTGTGTATTTGCTACGAGAGAGGGTATGAGGTGAAGAAGCTCTTTAAACATTACCTTAAACTTTTCTTTTTTTTTTTTTGGTTGTTAGCTTTTATTTAAATTATTTGTTGTGAGTGTTTGTGTGACATGTGTTGTTGTTCATGGTTAAATAAAAGAGAAAAATAAGAAATACGAGAATATACACAACACCAATGAAGTAAAACAAAAAGTTTCCCTGTTTGTTTTTCCTCTCTCTCTCCTACTTAAATCCGCTGTTTATTATTAATGAAAAAGAAACAGACACAGATTTCAGACTAATCACCTAAAATGTTTGCAAATGCAGATTCTTTTAATACCTACGCCTGTTTCTGAAATTTCAAATTCAAAGTAACAAGAAGTTCTACATATATTCTACACATTTGAAAGATATATAACTTTTATGTATTATTTAAATGTACAATTTGAAGTTATGTCTATGGCATCATCATCCTTCTTAGCAGCGTTACCGTTGACGATTTCTAGAGGCACAAATATTTTTAGACTTCTACAAAATCTCTAGACTTAAAATGTTAGTAAAAAACAAGTAAAACAAGTATATACGGTCGTAAGTTCGGCCAGGTCGAATCTTATGTACCCTCCACCATGGATTGTATAGAAACTTGTACTGAAGACTGTCATCCACAATAGAATTACTTGGGTTGCGGTAACACTTGCCGATGGCAAGGTATCTTAAAACTTTTTAACACCGCGTTCTCAATTGTAAGTTTGTCCATACGGGGTATACCCAGTAAAAAAATTTGGAAGTTCTTCCAAAGGCACAATTTTAAAAGCACTTCCAGAAGATGCACTCCCAATGATGTTCTTTATTTTAACTACCCAGGAAGTTCTTTTAATTCAATTTTTTATAACTTGGTTTTTCATACTTATAATGGGTAATTATAACTTTTTTTGTTTCAAATAGGTTAAAAACAGAGTAAGAATTCATAAAATGGTACAAATAATTTAAATTTTGTCGAAAAAAATGATAAATTCAATTTGAAAAAATTGTGAATTTTTCAAAATATTTAAGGTCAAACGTTTCCGACAAGCGTTAGAATCCATTAAAAATTAAAAAAATATATAAAAATAACTTATTTGACAAAATATCACAGAATTTTTTAATTTACATCCACAACATTGAATTCGGATCACACCTATAGAAGTGATGCAAATTCAGTTCAACGGCTGCTGTAATGGAGGACTTCCGTCCTATGACAAGCCCATGTTCAATTCATGGCTTCTGCGTCAATTTTGCACCACTTCCGGATGAAAAAAGGACATTTTCATTACTTTTTGGCGACGCTTTTTTTGCTGGGTATATTAAACAAAAAAGGCCTGTCAAACTGAATTATTTACGTATTTAAATAATTCAGTTTGACAAAATTTTCTATAGAAATAAAGTTTTGACAAAATTTTATATAGTAATAAAATGTTGACAAAATTTTCTATAGTAATAAAAATTTGGCAAAATTTTTTATAGAAATAAAATTTTGACAAAACTTTCTACAGAAATAAAATATTGACAAAATTTTGTAAAGTAATAAAAATTTGACAAAATTTTCTATAACACTAAAATTTTGACAAAATTTTCTATAGTAATAAACTTTTGACAAACTTTTCTATATAAATAAAATTTTTTTAGATTATTTTTGGTCAAATCTGGGGATCGGTTTAAATGGGGGTTATATATAATTAAGACCGATATGGACCAATTTTTGCATGCTTGTTAGAGACCATATACTGACACCACGTACCAAATTTCAACCGGATCTGGTGAATTTTGCTCTTCCAAGGGGCTCCGGAGGTCAAATCTGGGGATCGGTTTATATGGGGGCTATATATAATTATGCACCGATGTGAACCAATTTTTGCGTAGTTAGTAGAGACCATATACTAACACCATGTACCAAATTTCAGCCGGATCGGATGAATTTTGCTCCTCCAAGAGGCTCCGGAGGACAAATCTGGGGATCGATTTATATGGGGGCTATATAAAATTATGGACCGATTTCGACCAATTTTGACATGGTTGTCAGAGACTATATACTAACCCCACGTACCAAATTTCAACCGAATCGGATGAATATTGCTCATCCATGAGGCTCCGGAGGTCAAGTCTGGGGATCGGTTTATATGGGGGCTATATAATTATGCACCGATGTGAACCGATTTTCGCGTAGTTATTAGAGACCATATACTAACACCATGTACCAAATTTCAGCCGGATCGGATGAATTTTGCTCCTCCAAGAGGCTCCGGAGGACAAATCTGGGGATCGATTTATATGGGGGCTATATAAAATTATGGACCGATTTCGACCAATTTTGATATGGTTGTTAGAGACTATATACTAACACCACGTACCAAATTTCAATCGAATCGGATGAATTTTGCTCATCCATGAGGCTCCGGAGGTCAAGTCTGGGGATCGGTTTATATGAATGCTATACATAATTATGGACCGATGAGGACCAATTTTTGCATAGTTGTTAAAAACCGTATACCAACACCATGTACCAAATTTCAGCCGGATCGGATAAAATTTGCTTCTCGCTGAGGCTCCGCAAGCCAAATCTGGGGATCGGTTTATATGGAGGCTATATATAACTATGGCCCGATGTGCACCAATTTTTGCGTGGATGTTAGAGACCATATATGAACACCATGTACCAAATTTCAGCCAGATCGGAAGAAATTTACTTCTCTTTGAGGCTCCGGAGTACAAATCTGGGGATCGATTTATATGGGGGCTATATAAAATTATGGACCGCTGTGGACCAAGTTTTGCATGGATGTTAGAGACCATATACGAACACCATGTACCAAATTTCAGCCGGATCGGATGAAATTTTCTTCTCTTAGAGCAATCGCAAGCCAAATTTGGGTCCATTTATATGGGGGCTATATGTAAAAGTGGACCGATATGGCCCATTTGCAATACCATCCGACGAACATCAATAACAACTACTTATGTCAAGTTTGAAGTCGATAGCTTGTTTCGTTCGGAATTTAGCGTGATTTCAACAGACGGACATGCTTAGATCGACTCAGAATTTCACCACGACCCAGAATATATGTACTTTATGGGGTCTTAGAGCAATATTTCGATGTGTTACAAACGGAATGACAAAGTTAATATACCCCCCATCCTATGGTGGAGGGTATAAAAAGATTTTCTGTTGAAACTTTTCTTGAATTTTCTTAGCTATAAACCTTACGGAGCCCGAGACCCTTCCAACGAATGCAAAACCTTGGAAATCGGTTCGTGCGTTCTGGAGTTAAAGCGTCTGGAAAGAAAACCCGACTTATTTTTATATATTAGATTAAAGTCAAGTTAACCTTAGCCCAAAAATGTTTTCTTTCATGTATGATACCTATTTTTAATTCAAATCACATAATTATAAGGACAGTACGACATCATTGGAAAGTTTATCGACTTTTGGACAAGAAAAAAAAACTATATTAGAAAAATGCGTCTTCTATGCTAAGCAAAATTTGCATTCGTATTTTAAGGACATGAAAACTTTGGCCTCACGATAATATTTTTTTCAGTGTATGGTTAAAATGGTCATGATTTATCAGTAATAATTTTTTCTTTATGTTTAGTTAATTATACCCTGCGCCACACTATGGAAAAGGGTATTATAAGTTAGTGCATATGTTTGCAACACCCAGAAGGAGACGAGATAGATATATGGTGTATTTGCTATGGCATTATTGCTCAGGGCCGGCCTCTGAGTCGATCTAGCCATGTCAGTCTTTCCTCAAATTTTGTAAATTTTACCAAAGATGCGTCCATCATGAACTTCGTATGGTGCTAAAGACATTTTTGCAATTTTTAACACCAATTTTTTCCTTCAAACTTCGAAATTTTCTTAAACAAATGAAAGAAAAAATTATGTCTATCTAGCGTAACCCGGCCCGCTTCGCTGCGCCTTCCAAAGCATATTTTGAGGAATATTTTGCGTTAACTTAGTCAACTATATACTTCGTGCTGAAAACAAATTCGAAAAGATTTGAATTCTTTTAAACAAATCGGACTACTTGATTTTTCGTTTATACGGCGGGAGAGGGTGTACCTTCTTCTATATTTCTTGTGAATTTTTAGTGTGGTTTGTCAAGGAAAGGTATCCTTCTCCTCAACATATCTGAAAATTAAGCACTATATTATAATAACATACAAAGAATTACTGTTTCCCATCCAATAAATCGGAAAAAGCAAAAATAGTAAAAAATTTTACCACATTAACATTTGCTAAAATGTTGGAAAATGATGCACCCTCTACGTTGGCTGCCAATTTCATGTAAATTTAAGTTCTTTACTAAAAAAAAGTCTGGCAGAAGCCTGTGCAAAAATCATAAAATTATGTACCGAGTTCTCATTTACGGACAACCCTCTACTTTCAATTTAAGAAAAGAAAAAAAAAACGGACAAAAGGGAACCCTCCCCCCACCCTCGCTCCACTCCGACCTGATATCGGACTATCACGTACCCTATATTAATTTCGCAACTACTCAATGGTCCCTATAAATTCTATCGAAGTAAATCGACAAAGTTTATTTCAATTTTCCCTTTCCCCAACCAGATATCGAAAAATCATATACTAATTTAAAAATCATGTATAAATTTAATCACCTCCTCCCACGTTCCCTGTAAATTACAAGTAGATCGGCGATGTTAATTTTTGCTCTATTGTTTTAAAGGGACGTCACTTTCGACAAACACTGTATTGAATAGCACCCCTAACCTTCCCTGAAAATTCTTGAAACTTTCCTTCAAGTGTGGGGCAAGGAAGGTTGCCTCTTCGTTCATAACCTTCCCCCACTGCCTATGTAAATTTCAAGAAAACTTAAGAATTGTTGTTTTTTTTTTGCAGTTTTAGAGGAGGACCTCCTCCCCGACTAAATATCGAAAAGTGATGTAGCGTACCTTTTGTAAACGTCCCAGAAAATGTCAAGCAAATTATAAGCCTAAAAGGGCGGCCTCTCTTCCGTCCAAATATCACAAAATCAGGTATCAACTATTAATATCGTAACCTCTTCCCAGTCCTCTGTAAATTTCAAGTAACTCGGTAAAAGTTTAATTGTTTCTCTGTATGTACTTAAGAGAAGCGGATGTCTCCCTATGCCCTTTTATTTTTATTAAAAAATCGAGAACCTGATATAAATTTCATAACCCATTTTTCCATAAAATTTCAGTCGGTGGAGTTTAGTTTGTACTTTCAAACAAAAAAATTCGGGCAAAGGGGTGGCCCCCCTCCCCGACCAAATATCGAAAAATAATGTACCGGATTTTTGTCTAGATGCCAACACCAACATTCAATGAAAATTTCAAGCAAATCGCATAATTTTGTTCCAAGTTTCAAAAAGTAGGGCAAGGGGGAGGTCCCCCTCCCCATCCACATATGAAATCATCGGGTACCCCATATTAATTCCATAACCTCACAACATGTTCTCTGTAAATCTCAGATAATTTAGAGAATTTTAGTTTTTTCACTGTACTTAAAAAAAAAAGTCGAACAAAGGGGAGGCCCCCCTCCGCCGCCAAATATCGAAATAAAAAGTAGCGGATCTTTGTCTAGATGCCAACCCCAATCTTCAATGAAAATTTCAAGCAAATCGGTCAACTTTGGTCCAATTTTCAAAAAGTCCGACAAAGGGGAGGTCCCCCTCCGCGACCAGGTGTCAAAAAATGAGGTACCCTATTTTCACCACATGAACGCCTCCTACGATCTCTGAAAGTTTCAAGTAAATCGGTTCAGCCGTTTCGGAGCCAACTCGGAACATACAAACAAATAAACAAACATAGATTGAATTTTATATATATAGAAATTGTTTTTTTTTTTTGAAATTATTTTTTTATTCTTGTGAAATCGGCGTGACATCTTCGTTTGTAATAGGGTTTAGTTAAAATTTTCTAAAATTAATTTAAATTTTCTAAAATCAAACAACATTTTCCTTTCTGGACGGTTGGCTATTTTTTGAGTGAATGTTTAAAGACTTTTGGTCCTTTACAAAATCTTTATATCAGATAATTGCAAACTCGCTGCTCAGTTTAAATCGCATTCGTATTTTAGAAATACGAAATACTTTTTCATAATATGTTTTTCAGTATACTAGAAAGTTGTGCATGGCAAAAAAAGTCATTTTGATAGTGATCGATTGATAAGCTCCAAAAATGTTTTCTGTCCCTTTTGTGTCCATTTAAATTTCATAAAAAAACCAAAGTTTTAGCCCCCAAATATATTTTTTGTAAACTCTATACGAAATACCAACTCGGTGGTTTTGCTGCTAATACCCTCAAACAACTGCACAAAAAAAAAAAACAGAGAAACAGAAAAACCAAACAATATCCTTTTTATCCTTATGCCAGTGGTCATTTATCCAGTTGTTACTTTGTATGTATTTGTGGAATTTACACTCCTGCTGTTAGCCACAAGCAATGACCCTCCCCAATTCACCCCCACCACTTCTATGTTATGCTTCTTGTGGCTATTGCCGTGTTGGCAGTGTTCTTTTTGATTAACGCCCTTAATCCGATTTAAAGTTATTTAAAATTTATTTTTTTTTTATCATTTTATTCGTTTTTCTTTTCAACTTCATTCGTATTTTATCTCTGGATACTTTGTGATCAATGCATCATGTGTCGTTGTAAAGAAAACGAAGCACAATGAAAGGGCTGAGGGAAAGGTGGTATTACCCCCGACGAAGAAAGGAGTAAAGTAATTCGATGAGTGGTTTTCTTTTCGTTTATTTCTAATCTTTTCTTTTTTACGATTATATCCATGTTGGAAACTTGATTTTACCAACAATTTACAAAAAAATCTTTGAAATTCGAAATCCTTAAGGTTTATTCTTAGGCCACAGAAATATTATGCCGTAATACGCTTCATATGACAATGTTCGAGGAGGTCAACATGAAATCGAATGTATCAGGCGGATTTTTTTCGGATGAAATCAAAAATCAATTGCAATGTTTTCTAGGAATAGAGGTAAGCCGCTACAGGCTCTGTGGAACTACCAAAACCCTCTTATTATATTGGTGCTCTACTGGATGATTGGTGCTCAACGAATTGCAAACAACTTCAGCTTGCTATCATTTCTCAAACGCTCATCTAACAGCTAACAGATTTATTCCAGTCATAGGTTAGGTTAGGTTACGTTAGGTTATGTGGCAGCCCGATGTATCAGGCTCACTTAAGGTAGAATTACATACCATGCGTTCAATGCATACTATGCGTCCAATGATTGAAGAGTTGAAATTTCTCTTTGAAATCAAAAGTTCGAATAGTCTGTCGCAAACAGAAACAAATCAACCCTTCCATCAACGGATTGACGCAGGGTGTGTAATTCAACCTTTAGACTATTCAGTCCATTGTGATACCACAGTGGTGAACTTCTCTCTTCCATTCATAGTTCATTATATTGTTTACAAGCTTGCAAAATCGTTTTGATATATTGCAACCAGAAATAAAGTTATTCGTGATGAAATTGAAACGTGATACACTGAAAAAGAAAAATGTCCGCTTTCAAAGATTTTGTTTTCACACTAATGATTTTGGTATTGATTCCGAGCCAAAGAAGCGGAGAATTGATGTAAAGACACCTTTAAGTCACTATTTTAGCAAAATTTACAACCTGCGGACGTTGAAAACCTAAAAGCTTGTCATTTGAATCACTGGTCCAATATATTGAAATTATTTCTCAAATATTCCAAAACTTGCTCAGTTCAGTCTTTAAATGGTAAAAAACAATTATTAACCCATCCCATCCAAGAAGGGAGATTATATGGGCTTGGGTTTCAGCAAAATAAAATAAATGACCATCATATTAGCTTTTGCAATTTCTTTTCCTGTTCGAAATTAATGAAAGATATACAAGGGCTACATTTGTTCACATCTGAAATCAATCATATGCCTTGGCATTTATGTCTTATTTACTCATATATTCGCCCATATCGATTGAGAACACATTCAATAAATCATCTGTCTTCATAGCAATCTTGAGGTATTTATTAGCAAATAAATCAATCAGGATATCAATCATCTCCTCTCTCTCTCTCTCTCTCTGAGGCAATTCGATAAAATTTAATGGTAAATGTTAGAACATTGATTTTATTGTACAGTAGTTGAAAGTTTGAAATGAAGGGAAATGCTCCAAACGTCCTTGAGAGAAAATTGAAAAATTACCCTTGTATCTCATATTGCTTAGGTATTTCATATAGAGGAAATGCATGGCTGCATTGTGATATATGCAATTGTTTATACAAACTTGATATGAGATATGATTAAATAAACTGCTAATCAGATTCACATAAATACACACGACGAAACAATACTTTACTCGGTAATGAAATGTTGGACAAAGTAAGTTCGCTTTTGTTCAAAACTTTACGAATTTATGATAAGTGACTGTCTTAATTCTATTTGATTTTTTTTGTTTGATATTCTTGGTAAAAGCAGTGACATTGGATCACTTTTGCAATTAGAAGTTGCATATTTGATAAAAGTTAAGTCTGATCGAACCATAACTCGACTTATTCCTCCATTAAAATTTTGACAAAATTTTTCAAAGAAATGAAATCTTGACAAATTTGTCTATAGAAATAAATTTTTAACAAAATTTTCTATAGAAACAAAAGTTTGATAACATTTTCTATGAAAATAAAATTTTTGAAAAATTTTCTATAGAAATAAAATTTTTGAAAAATTTTCTATAGAAATAAAATTGTGACAAAAATTTCTATAGAAATAAAATTTTGAGAAAATTTTCTATAGAAATAAAATTTTGAGAAAATTTTCTATAGAAATAAAATTTTGAGAAAATTTTCTATAGAAATAAAATTTTGACAAAATTTTCTATAAAATAAAATTTAGACAAAACTTTCTACGGCAATAAAATTTTGACAAACTTGTCTATAGAAATAAAGTTTTTGCAAAGTTTTCTATAGAAATAAAATTTTGACAAAATTGTCTATAGAAATAAAATGTTAACAAAATATCCTATAGAAATAAAATTTTGACAAAATTCTCTAGCAACAAAAATTTTGGCAAAATTTTCTATAGGAATAAAATTTTGACAAAACTTTCTGTAGACATAAAATTTGACAAAATTTTGTATAGAAATAAAATTGTGACAAAATTTTCTATAGAAATAAAATTTTAACAAAATTTGCTATAAAAAAAAAATTTGAAAAAAATGCATAGAAATATAAAGTTTTTGCCAAATTTTCTATAGAAATAAAATTTTGACAAAATCCTCTATAGAAATAAAATTTTGACAAAATTTTCTATAGAAATAAAATTTTGATAAAATTTTCTATAGAAATAAAATGTTGATAGCAATAAAATTTTGACAAAGTTGTCTATAGATATAAAGTTTTGACAAACTTATCTATAGAAATAAAGTTTTTGCAAAATTTTCTATAGAAATAAAATTTTGACAAAAATCTCTATGGAAATACAATTTTGACAAAAATCTCTATGGAAATACAATTTTGACAAAATTTTCTATGGAAATAAAATTTTGACAAAAATTTCTATAGCAACAAAATTTTGGCAAAATTTTATATAGGAATACAATTTTGACTGAACTTTCTGTAGAAATAAAAGTTTGACAAAATTTTGTATAGAAATAAAATTGTGACAAAATTTTCTATAGAAATAAACTTTTAACAAAATTTTCTATAGAAATAAAATTTTGAAAGAAAAATCCATAGAAATAAAGTTTTTGCTAAATTTTTTATAGAAATAAAATTTTGACAAAATTGTCTATAGAAATAAAATTTTGACAAAATTTTCTACAGAAAAAAAATTTGGAAAAATTTTCTATGGAAATAAAATTTTGACAAAAATTTCTATAACAATAAAATATTGGCAAAATTTTATATAGGAATAAATTTTTGACAGAACTTTCTGTAGAAATAAAAATTTGACAAAATTTTGTATAGAAATAAAATTGTGACAAAATTTTCTATAGAAATAAAATTTTAACAAAATATTCTATAGAAATAAAATTTTGAAAAAAAAAATCCATACAAATAAAGTTTTTGCTAAATTTTCTATGGAAATAAAATTTTGACAAAATTGTCTATAGAAATAAAGTTTTTGCAAAATTTTTTATTGAAATAAAATTTTGACAAAATTGTCTATAGAAATAAAATTTTTGAAAAATTTTCTATAAAACTAAATTGTAATAAATTTTTTGATACAAATAAAATATTGACAAAATTTTCTATAAAAATAAACTTTTGAGAAAATTTTCTATAGAATTAAAATTTTGACAAAATTTTCTATAGCAATAAAATTGTGGCAAAATTTTCAATAGGAATAAAATTTTAACAAAACTTTCTATAAAAATTAAAGTTTGACAAAATATTGTATAGAAATAAAATTGTGACAAAATTTTCTATAGAAATAAAATTTTAACAAAATTTTCTATAGAAATAACATTTTGAAAAAAAAGTCCATAGAAATAAAGTTTTTGCTAAATTTTCTACAGAAATGAAATTTTGACAAGATTTTCTATAGAAATAAAATTTTGACAAAATTTTCTATTGAAATAAAATGTTGACAAAATTTTCTATAGAAATAAAATTTTGAAAAAGTTTTCTATAGAAGTAAAATTTTGAAAAAATTTTCTATAGAAATAAAATTTTGAGAAAATTTTCTATAGAAATAAAATTAAGACAAAATTTCTTATAGAAATAAATATATGACAAAATTTTCCAAAGAAATAAAATCCTGACAAAATTGTCTATAGAAATAAAATTGTAACAAGATTTTCTATAGAAATCAAATTGTGATAAAATTTTCTATACAAATAAAATTTTAACAAAATTTTCTATACACCGAAAAAAAAGTGAACTGTTTTATAGGAAGAATGAACTACCTCTCACGAAACGTGAACTAAATTTTACTCCACATTTTGATCTTTCCACAAAGCGTTGTTAAAACAAGGAAATTTTAATGCCATGTTGTACGTTTTAACTGCAGTTCCCGAAATTACATTCTCTCATCGAAGAAAAATTAACTAAAAGTAAAGAGAATCATTGGGCCAAATCATCACCATTTTAACCATACAGTAGTTCATTCTCACTATTTTTGGGAATCGTACGAAAATCTTCGTTTGCTTTAGTTCATATTGAACTTATATGTACGGTCATTGAACTTTATACCAACGTTTAGTTTATAAAATTTTTAAGACATACTTAAAAAAAGTAAGATTTCATTAAGCTGTAGAAAATTTCGAAAAAATTAATAAAATTTAACTACGAGAAAATAATTTTTTCCAATAAAAATAAGTAAAATTTAGCGTTAATTTAACTACGGACATTTTTTTCTGTATAGCAATAAAATTTTGGCAAAATTTTCTATAGTAATAAAATTTTGACAAAATTTTCTATAGAAATAAAATTTTGTTAGATTATTTTTGGCGATATGGATCAATTTTTGTGTGATTGACCTTCGGCTATATATAATTATAGACCGATATGGACCAATTTTTGCATGGCTGTTAGCGGCCATATACTAGCGTAATGTACCAAATTTCAACGAGGTCGAATGAAGTTTAGCCTTCCAAGAGGCTCCGGAGTTCAAATCTGGGGATCGGTTTATATGGGGGATATATATAATTATGGACCGATATGGACCAATTTTTGAATGGGTGTTAGAGATCATATACTAACACCACGTGCCGAATTTCAACCGGACGGGATGAATTGTGCTCCACCAAGAGGCTCCGGAGATCAAATCTGGGGATCGGTTTATATGGGGGCTATATATAATTATGCACCGATATGGACCAATTTGTGCATGGTTGTTAGAGATCATATACTAACACCTTGTACTAAATTTCAACCGGATCGGATAAATTTTGCTCCTCCAAGAGGCTTCGGTGGTCAAATCTGGGGATTGGTTTATATGGGGGCTATATATAATTATGGACCGATATAGACCAATTTTTGTTTGGTTGTTGGAGACCATATACTAACACTACGTACCAAATTTCAACCGGATCGGATGATCCGTAAGCCAAATCTGGGGGTCAGTTTATATGGGGGCTATACGTAAAAGTGGTCCGATATGGTCCATTTGCAATATCATCCGACCTACATCAATAACAACTAATTGTTCCAAGTCGTTAGCTTGTTTCGTTCGGAATTTAGCGTAATGTCAACAGACGGACGGACGGACATGCTTAGATTGACTCGGTCTATATGGGGGCTATACCAAAACATGGACCGATACTCACCATTTTCGGCACACCTCTTTATGGTCATAAAATACCTCTAGATTTCAAATTTCAGGCAAATTGGATAAAAACTACGATTTCTATAAGCCTAAGACCCCAAATCGGGAGGTCGGTTTATATGGGGACTATATCAAAACATGGACCGATATAGCCCACCTTCGAACTTGACCTGCCTGCAGACAAAAGACGAGTTTGTGCAAAATTTCAGCACGATTCCTTCATTATTGAAGACTTTAGCGTGATTACAACAGACAGACAGACTTTAGCGTGATTACAACAGACAGACAGACGGACATCGTTATATCGTCTTAGAATTTCTCCCTGATCAAGAATATATATACTTTATATAGTCGGAAATCGATATTTCGATGTGTTACAAACGGAATGACAAACTTATTATACCCCCGTCACCATTCTATGGTGGTGGGTATAAAAATTGAGTGTATGGTTTAAAATATTCCATTTACACTGAAAAAAAGCATGCCCGGTTCCAAAGATTTTGTCTTTTCTTTAAAAAAATTGGTATTGATTCCGAGCCAAAGAAGCGGAGAATACAAGTAAGGATACTATTAAGACACAATTCTCTTTTAAATTTGGGTTTTGTGTACTTGCTTCTGGGAAGCACATTTTAATTTTTCGCTTTTTCAATTTTTTTCTTCATATGCTATCAAAGTCCTTTAAAAACGAGTTAACGACAACTTTATTTTCAAAATTAAGAATCTACTTCCTGTAGAAGTTATGCTATGTTTCAAGTAAAAAACGCCTTTAAAATAAGGTGTTGAAAAACGAGTCCTATATTTGAACGATTTTTTTGCTTTATAGTCAGATGCAAAGAGATAACAAATTTAAAGACAACTTCATTAAATTTAAAGAGTTTTCTAAATTATTATTAGAAGCAAGAACAAAAACAAAACAAAGTAAAACTATTAATGAAACTCGAAGAAAAAAAAAACTTCAAAATATCGGATATCTTGACCATTCAGGGTTAAAATACCTCTGAAATTCCAACACACTCTTAATTATCTCATTAATGTATACCAATAGATAATCAAAAACTACATTTACCCCAATATCGATAACATTTTAAGACTTAAGTTGGAAACAACATTTACTCACGTGCCATTTTAATTTCTTCACATACATTTGTTGTATGGCAAACCATTTAAATTATATGTCTGTTCTAAAATACCCTTATAGACACCCGCATACACACACACATAGGCAAACACATAGTTAGATTTATATGAGCTTACGAAATTGTGTTAATTTGAAAAACCTAAAATCATTGTTCCAGCACGTCTGGAACCGGAAATAACCAGTCGATTGAAGTGAAGGAGGGGAGCATCGGTTTACATTTCCTTCATTTTGTTAACCCAAAATGAATGACGACACTTAATTTGTTGCTAGACACGTGTGTGTATGTGTGCGAGTAAAAATACTTTGGGTTTTGTGAACACACAAGCACCCAAGTATCTCAGACCATAATAGCTGGTGTACATTTTGAGGATTTTGTGAAAAATGGAGAAATGGATATTGGTCGTATTCTGTAGGTTATACACACGTTTGTGGCCTACTAGTTTGTTGTCAAGTGTATCATTGTATAGTTTGATATGAGTGTAACATTCTCAAATGAGTCCATCAATAGATTTACCACAGTTTGGTTTCAGTAAGATGTGGTGCATTAGAGTAGATGCACTTGCGGTGTTAAGCCGTAACCTCAGCAGCATTGAGTCGTCCGTAATGTGGAAACATCGGTTGGGTTTTTAATACTGCTACAGAAATTATTTCAATAGTTGTGCTCAGCCGTTCTCAGTTCTCACTCAAATCCTCTCAGATTCATATTGTAAGCGCCCCAATCCGAAGCGAAGCTTTCGTGTCCTGTTAAAGAGATTTCTGCAGTATATCTTCATATCACTTAACTCTATATACCATTATGGCGGTTGAGTTTTCTCATTTGGCTTTCCTCTAGATCATGCAGCTTCAAGTGAGATGTTGAAGGCCTCGGTAACCTTCTCCACGATGATTGAACACATCCTACACAGTGCTCAATTTGTATCTCTGGTATCATTATATTGAATGGATCTCTATCACGATCGCCACTGGTGATACATGGGGAAAATGGTAGATTTTTTATTGTTTAAAAATGTAAAAAATTCTACCAATCTATCGTAGAATTTTTTAAGTTTTGTAAAATATACCAAAATTTCTATTGTTTTTTTTTAATTTTTTCTTTAATTTCATATAGAATTAACATTTCGACAAAATTTCCTGTAGAAATAAAATTTTGAGAAAATTTTGATAGAATTTTCTACAGAAATAAGTGGTTTCAATGCAATGTGGAACGCCGTTCGGACTCGGCTATAAAAAGGAGGTCCCTTGTCAAAGAGCTTAACATGGAATCGGGCAGCACTCAGTGATAAGAGAGAAGTTCACCAATGTGGTATCACAATGGACTGAATAGGCTAAGTGAGCCTGATACATCGGGCTGCCACCTAACCTAACCTAACCTAACCTAACCTACAGAAATAAAATTTTGAAAAAATTTTTTATAGATTTAAAATTTTGGGAAAATTGTCTATACAAATAAAATTTTTGGGAAAATATTCTGTAAAATCTGATAGATTTCGCAAAATATTCCTCGGTAACTAAGAGGTACTTTAATTTTCTACAGAAATAAAATTTTGATAAAATTTTCTATAGAAATAAAATTTTGACAAAATTTTCTATAGAAATAAAATTTTGATAAAATCTTCTATAAAAATACAATTTTAATAAAATTTTCTACACAAATGAAATTTTGATAAAATTTTCTATAGAAGAAAGATTTTGGCAAAATTTTCTATAGGAATAAAATTTTGATAAAATTTTCTATAGAAATAAAATTTTGATAAAATTTTTTATAGAAATAAAATTTTGACAAACTTTTCTATAGAAATAAAATCTTGATAAATTTTTTATTGAAATAAAATTTTGACAAAATTTTCTATAGAAATAAAATTTTGATAAAATTTTCTATAGAAATAAAATTTTCTATAGGAATAAAATTTTGATAAAATTTTCTATAGAAATAAAATTTTGATAAAATTTTCTATAGAAATAAAATTTTGATAAAATTTTCTACATAAATGAATTTTTCATAAAATTTTCTATAGAAGTAAAATTTTGGCAGAATTTTCTATAGGAATAAAATTTTGATAAAATTTTCTATAGAAATAAAATTTTGATAAAATTTTCTATAGAAATAAAATTTTGATAAAATTTTCTATAGAAATAAAATTTTGATAAAATTTTCTATAGAAATAAAATTTTGATAAAATTTTCTATAAAATAAATTTTTGACAAAATTTTCTATAGGATCAAATTTTTGATAAATGTTTTATATAGAAATAAAATTTTGATAAAATCTTCTATAAAAATACAAGTATAATAAAATTTTCTACATAAATGCAATTTTCATAAAATTTTCTATAGAAGTAAAATTTTTCCAAAATTTTCTATAGGAATAAAATTTTGATAAAAATTTCTATAGAAATAAAATTTTGATAACATTTTCTAAGAAATAAAATTTTGATAAGATTTTCTATAGAAATAAAATCTTGATAAAATTTTCTATAAAAATAAAATTTTGACAAAATTTTCTATAGAAATAAAATGTTGATAAAATTTTCTATAGAAATAAAATTTTGATAAAATTTGCTATAGAAATAAAATTTTGATAAAATTTTCAATAGAAATAAAATTTTGATAACATTTTCTATAAAAAAAAAATTTAACAAAATATATAGGAATAAATAAAATTTTGATAAAATTTTTATATAGAAATAAAATTTTGATAAAATCTTCTATAAAAATACAATTTTAATAAAATTTTCTACATAAATGAAATTTTCTATAGAAGTAAAATTGTGCCAAAATTTTCTATAGGAATAAAATTTTGATAAAATTTTCTATAGAAATAAAATTTTTATAAAATTTTCAATAGAAATAAAATTTTGATAACATTTTCTATAAAATAAATTTTTGACAAAATTTTCTATAGGAATAACATTTTGATAAAATTTTTATATAGAAATAAAATTTTGATAAAATCTTCTATAAAAATACAATTTTAATAAAATTTTCTACATAAATAAGAAAAAATTGTCTATACAAATAAAATTTTTGCGAAAATATTCTGTAAAATCTGATAGATTTCGCAAAATATTCCTCGGTAACTAAGAGGTATTTTAATTTTCTACAAAAATTTTTATAAAATTTTCTATAGAAATAAAATTTTGATAAAATTTTCAATAGAAATAAATTTTTGATTAAATCTTCTATAAAAATACAATTTTAATAAAATTTTCTACACAAATGAAATTTTGATAAAATTTTCTATAGAAATAAAATTTTGATAACATTTTCTATAGAAATAAAATTTTGATAAAATTTTCTATAGAAATAAAATCTTGATAAAATTTTCTATAAAAATAAAATTTTGACAAAATTTTCTATAGAAGTAAAATTTTGGCAAAATTTTCTATAGGAATAAAATTTTGATAAAATTTTCTAAAAAAATAAAATTTTGACAAAATTTTCTATAGAAATAAAATTTTGATAAAATTTTCTATAGAAAAAAAATTTTGACAAAATTTTCAATAGAAATAAAATTTTGATATAATTTTCTATAGAATTAAAATTTTGATAAAATCTTCTATAAAAATACAATTTTAATAAAATTTTCTACATAAATGAAATTTTGATAAAATCTTCTATAAAAATACAATTTTAATAAAATTTTCTACATAAATGAAATTTTCATAAAATTTTCTATAGAAGTAAAATTTTGCCAAAATTTTCTATAGAAATAAAATATTGATAAAATTTTCTATAGAAATAAAATTTTGACAAAATTTTCTGTAGAAATAAAATTTTGATAAAATTTTCTATAGAAATAAAATTTTGATAAAATTTTCTATAGAAATAAAATATTGATAAAATTTTCTATAGAAATAAAATTTTGACAAAATTTTCTATAGATGTAAATTTTTGACAAAATTTTCTATAGAAATAAAATTTTGATATAATTTTCTATAGAAATAAAATTTTGACAAAATTTTTTATAGAAATAAAATTTTGATAAAAATTTCTATAAAAATAAAATTTTGATAAAATTGTCTATAGAAATAAAACTTTCAATAGAAATAAAATTTTGATATAATTTTCTATAAAATAAAATTTTGAGAAAATTTTCTATAGAAATAAAATTTTCAATAGAAATAAAATTTTGATATAATTTTCTATAAAATAAAATTTTGACAAAATTTTCTATAGAAATAAAATTTTGATAAAAGTTTCTATAGAAATAAAATTTTGATAAAATTGTCTATAGAAATAAAATTTTCAATAGAAATATAATTTGGATATAATTTTCTATAAAACAAAATTTTGACAAAATTTTCTATAGAAATAAAATTTTGATAAAATTTTCTATAGAAATAAAATTTTGATAAAATCTTCTATAAAAATACAATTTTAATAAAATGTTCTACATAAATGAAATTTTCATAAAATTTTCTATAGAAATAAAATTTTGATAAAATTTTCAATAGAAATAAAATTTTGATAAAATTGTCTATAAAATAAAATTTTGACAAAATTTTCTATAGAAATAAAATTTTGATAAAATTTTCTATAGAAATAAAATCTTGATAAAATTTTCTATAGAAATAAAATCTTGACAACATTTTCTATAGGAATAACATTTCTATTGAAATAAAATTTTTATAAAATTTTCTATAGAAATAAAATTTTGATAAAACTGTTCTAAAGAAATAAAATTTTGACCAACTTTTCTAAAGAAATAAAATTTAGATAAAACTTTCTAAAAATTAATACACTTTTATCAAATTTTTTAAATTTTTTCTATTTTTGGTAAAATGTTCTTCAAATGTTGGTAGATTATTTTTGGCACGAGTGGCAACCGTGATTTTTTATACATACCATTCAGCTAATTTGACACTGATGTAGCGAATGATTTGAAGTTTGGTGCATCGCCCTTATTGCACAATGCCAGCTTAGTAAGTTTGGTAGTTTTACCAGATAAAATTACAAGTTAAACACTGTGAAATTATTCAAGTCAAAGGTCTCCACACAGTTCCATTTAAATTGAAAATGGTTTCATATGATTTGAAAGGTGTTTCATTTAATATGAAAAACGTTTCAGTTTGTGTGAAAAAGATTCCATTTGGAGTACATGGTCATATAGACTATCACATAGTGGTTTAGCGAAAAAATAAACAGAATCAAATATCATCTAAGATGAACGTCATATTTTTGAAGCAACCATTTAATTGAATTTATTTTCTCTTTTTATTTCAGAAATGTGTTACCAGAAGCTGGGTATAATTTATGGCTCTTAAAATAACCATCAGCAAATCTGATTAACGAAAAACGAAAAGTAAAAAGTAAAACAAGAACATAAAATTATGTACAAAATATAAGCAAATCTTTCCCATAGAAAACAAAAAAAAAACTTAAATCGACCTAAAGTGTAAATGTTACAGAAAAAATGTATCCCTTGTTTAATGGCATAAAAACAAAAGAGTAAAAAAAAAATCAACCATCATAATATTTGCCATAAAAAAAAATTTTATGACAAAATATACAAAAATAACTACGGTTTTTGAAAACAGTGAGAAAACTGTGAGAAGTGTCCAACGTCATATTTGTGAAATTTTAAGGAAACATAACAAAATAAGTTCCATATAAAGGAGAATGTCAACGAGCTATAAAGGTAAGATGAAAAAAACTGAAGTTGCACAATTTTTTTTAGGTTGGATTATAGAGACGGGCGATGATGTACAGAATTTTTATATCCAACACATTTATTCTAAGGGCAAAACCGATAGCTTTTGAAGCTAGTGCTTTAATGTTTATTATAGTTTTTAAAATTGTAATAAAAGAAATATTTTTAGTAAACACATAACTTACATGGCAGCAAACAATATGTTTTAACCATTTGAACAAGAATTTTGGCCAGGTTTCATATGGATATGGGTCAAGTTATTCAAAAAAAAAAATAAAAGTTTAGTTGTCAAATGGTTTTTTTTACATTCATTCTACCTAGTTTGATAAGGGTTGAGAGGTCAACAAGTGTAATTGAAATCACAAATGCCACCAAATAAAAAACAAAACAAAAACATACAATGCAATTTAATTTCTTTCTATTGTTTTAACCAAAATTGAAATCGAAATGGTATTAAAATGTCATTTTCACATTGACCACACTTTGGGGTAATGGGAAAAAGTGAATGGGGTTTGTGAAACAGATATTCGGAGAACTGAAAAGTTTAAAGCTCAAGGGTTGATATTTGGCACAAACCAAAAACAATAGACCCACAACCCCTATCTACACAGGAGAATAACAAATCAGGGTTCAAGCCTTTTTTGTTTGGATTGGTGGTCGGTCATTCAATCGTAGCAATTTTTAGAAATTCAAAATAATGGAAATAACCGTAAGCCAGTAAAGATTTTCTAAAAATCTTCAAATGGAAGTTAACTTTTTTTAACCCTCTCCCTCCCTTTTACGTTTTTCTATTGTTGCTAACTGCTGCTGGATTTTTAATTATCTTTGGTTAACAGTGAAAATTTATGCCGTAAAAAAGCATTTTCACGCAATGGATACTCGCAGTATATTAACTTTTCATTTCGTATGTAACACATCCAAATATTAGTCTAAGATCACATAAAGTATATAAATTTGGTTCGTGTTGATGTTCTGAGTCGATGTAAATTACACTCGAACCTATCGATAAAACATCAAAATTTTCTATAGGAATAACATTTTGACAAAATTTTCTATAGACATATATTTGTGGCAAAATTTTCTATATAAAGAAATTTTATTTCTGTAGAAAATTTTGTTAAAATTTTATTTGCACAGAAAATTTATTCCTATAGAAAATTTTGTCTAAATAAATAAGTAAATAAATAAGATTTTTTTTTTCAAAATTTTATTTGTAACGAAAATTTTGACAAAATTTTATATCTAAGGAAAATTTTGTCAAACTTTTATTTCTATCAGAATTTTTTTTCTATAGAAAATTTAGTCAAAATTTTATTTCTATAGAAAATTTTGTTAAAATTTCATTTGTACAGAAAATTTTGTCAAAATTTTATTTCTATAGAGAACTTTGTCTAAATAAATAAATAGTTATTTCTAAAGAATTTTTTTTCAAAAATTTATTTAAAATTTTGTCAAAATTTTATTTCTATAGAAAATTTTGTTAAAATTTTATTTCTTTACAAAATTTTGTTAAAATTTTATTTGTATAGAAAATTTTGCCAAAATTTTATTTCTATAGAAATTTTTTTTCAAAATTTCAATTCTATAGTAAATTTTGTCAAAATTTTATTTCAATAGATAATTTTATCAAAATTTTAGTTCTATAGAAAAAATTTACAAAATTGTATTTCTATAAAATATTGAGTCTAATTTTTATACCCTTCACCACTACTGTGGTACAGGGTATAATAAGTTTGTGCATTTGTATGTAACGCCAAGAAATAGTGGTCATAGACCCATCTTATTTTATTTATTTATCAATTAATTACATTTACAATAAAATTATAAATATAATTGTAAGTTATGACTGCTAGGGTCTTAAGCTTGTTAGGAATTAAAACAAAAAAATGTGAATTAGATGAGTAAACCCATCTTTTAGTATACCGATCGGCTTAGAATTAAATTCTGAGTCGATTTAGCGATGTCCGTCTGTCTGTCTGTCTGTCTGTCCGTCCGTCTGTTTGTATATGTAATTTTGTGCACAAAGTACAGCTCGCAATTCAAGTCCGATCGTCCTCAAATTTGGCATAGGGCCGTTTCTTGGGACAGAGACTATCGCTATTGGTTTTGGAAAAAATCGGTTCAGATTTAGATATAGCTGTCATATATATTTATTCCTGATTTGGTCATAGTTAGCGTGTTTATCAACCGATTTTCTTGAAATACCGTACATCCAAATATTTTATGAATCTCGAAAATCTTGCAAAATATCACCTAAATCGGTTCAGATTTAGATATAGCTCCCATATATATCTTTCGTCCGATTTGTACTCATATGACCACAGAGGCCAAAGTTTACTACCGATCTTCGTGAAGTTTTGCACAGAGGGTAGTATTGACATTCTACCAATGCTTGGTAAATTTGATTGAAATCGGTTCAAATTTAGATATAGCTCCCATATATATCTTTCGTCCGATTTGAACTTATATGGCCACAAAAGCCAGAATGTTGCCGTGATTTGCTTCAAATTTTGCGCAAGGGGTACGTTTAATAGTATCGTTAAGTGTGTCAAATTTGAAATCGGTTCAGATTTAGATATGGCTCCCGTATATATCTCCCGTCCGATTGGCACTCATTTCACCAGGGGGGCCAAAGTTATACCCCCATATTTTAGCCCCATTTTCAATGGGATTTTCCTCCAATTGACTGGATAGTTTCCTCAGAGAATACAAATATGTCCAAAATTCTCACACTTTACACAAAATTCTGTTATTATTTCACCATATCTTAGCCATATCCTACACACTGCAATGCCAACATTTCCACAGAACGGATGAGTTTTAAGTAAGGCTCCAAGTCGCCCGACTAGACCAAATAATATATCACAACCCACACTTGACCACATATCTTGGCGAGATCTAACCAATATCCTGGTACAATCGCCACTGCTGAGTAGCAAAAATTGTAAATATTACTTTAATTGTCCTAAAATTGTGTTTCATCCCAGGGCGTTAGCCGATTTAAATTTTAATTCTAGAGTTTTTGTAGAAGTACAAAAAATTGTTTCCATTAAAAGTATTTGTATATGGAAATGCAAACTTTTATATAGCTCCCAGCAAATTTTAAGTAGTTGAGATGGTAACACAAATGTTTGTCTACATATTGGCGAAGGGTATAATATAGTCGGCTCCGCCCGACTTTAGACTTTACTTACTTGTTTTCTATAGAAAACTTTTTAAAAATTTTATTTCTATAGAAAATTTTGTCAAAATTGTGTTTCTGTAGGAAATTTTGTCAAATTTTATTTCTATAGAAAATTTTGCCAAAATTTTATTACGGGAGACAATTTGTAGGAAATTTTATTTCTATAGAAAATTTTGTCAAAATTGTATTTCTGTAGAAAATTTTGTCAAATTTTATTTCTATAGAAATAAATTTTCGCCAAAATTTTAATTCTAAATTTTGTCAAAATTTTATTTCTATACAAAATTTTGTCAAAATTTTATTTTTATACAAAATTTTGTCAAATTTTATTTCTATAGAAAATTTTGTCAAAATTGTGTTTCTGTAGAAAATTTTGCCAAAATTTTATTACGGGAGACAATTTGTAGGAAATTTTATTTCTATAGAAAATTTTGTCAAAATTGTATTTCTGTAAAAAATTTTGTCAAATTTTATTTCTATAGAAAATTTTGTCCAAAATTTCTCTAGAAAAATTTGTCAAAAGTGTATTTCTGTAGAAAATTTTGTCAAATTTTATTTCTATAGAAAATTTTCTCAAAATTTTATTTCTACGGCAAATTTTGTCAAAATTTTAGTTCTATAGATAATTTGGTCAAAATTTTAGTTCTATAGAAAATTTTGTCAAAATTTTGTTTCTATAGAAAATTTTGGCAAAATTTTATTTCTATAGAAAATCTTGCCAAAATTTTATTTCTATAGAAAATTTTGCCAAAATTTTATTTCTATAGAAAATTTTGCCAAAATTTTATTTCTATAGAAAATTTTGCCAAAATTTAGGAAATTTTTATTCTATATTCTATTCTATTTGTAGGACATTTTATTTCTATAGAAAATTGTACCAAAATTTGATTTCTGAAGGAAATTTTGACAAAATGTTATTTCTATAGAAAATGTTGCTAAAATTTTATTTTTTATAGAAAAAGCTGCCAAAAATTTTTCTTCTATAGAAAATTGTGCCAAAATTTTATTTTTATTAAAACTGTTGTTAAATGTTGTCAAAATTTTAGTTCTATAGATAATTTGGTCAAAATTTTAGTTCTATAGAAAATTTTGTCAAAATTTTGTTTCTATAGAAAATTTTGGCAAAATTTTATTTCTATAGAAAATCTTGCCAAAATTTTATTTATATAGAAAATTTTGCCAAAATTTTATTTCTATAGAAAATTTTGCCAAAATTTTATTTCTATAGAAAATTTTGCCAAAAATTTAGGAAATTTTTATTCTATATTCTATTCTATTTTTAGGAAATTTTATTTCTATAGAAAATTGTACCAAAATTTGATTTCTGAAGGAAATTTTGACAAAATGTTATTTCTATAGAAAATGTTGCTAAAATTTTATTTTTTATAGAAAAAGCTGCCAAAAATTTTACTTCTATAGAAAATTGTGCCAAAATTTTATTTTTATTAAAAATGTTGTTAAATGTTGTCAAAATTTTAGTTCTATAGATAATTTGGTCAAAATTTTAGTTCTTTAAAAAATTTTGTCAAAATTGTATTTCTGTAGACAATTTTGTCAAAATTTTATTTCTATAGAAAATGTTGTTAAAATTGTATTTCTATAGAAAATCTTGCGAAAATTTTATTACGGTAGACAATTTTTTGGAAATTTTATTTCTCTAGAAAATTTTGTCAAAATTGTATTTCTGTAGAAAATTTTGTCAAATTTTGTTTCTGTAGAAATAAATTTTTTTCAAAATTTTAATTCTATAGTAAATTTTGTCAAAATTTTATTTCTATAGAAAATTTTGTCAAAATTTTATTTTTATAGAAAATTTTGTCAAAATTTTATTTCTATAGAAAATTTTGTCAAAATTTTATTTTTATAGAAAATTTTGTCAAAATTTTATTTCTAAGAAAATTTTGTCAAAATTTTATTTCTAAGAAAATTTTGTCAAAATTTTATTTCTATGGCAAATTTTGTCAAAATATTATTTCTTTAGAAAATCTTGCTAAATTTTATTTCTATAGAAAAATTTTCCAAAATTTAATTTCTCTAGAAAATTTTGTCAAAATTGTATTTCTGCAGAAAATTTTGTCAAATCTTATTTCTATAGAAAATTTTGTCAAAATTTTAATTCTATAGTAAATTTTGTCAAAATTTTATTTCTATAGATAATTTTGTTAAAATTTTAGTTCTATTAAAAATTTTATTTCTATAGAAAATTTTGCCAAAAATTTATTACGGGAGAAAATTTTTAGGAAATTTTATTTATTGTACCAAAATTTGATTTCTGAAGGAAATTTTGAAAAAATATTATTTTTGTAGAAAATGTTGCTAACATTTTATTTTTTGTAGAAAAAGCTGCCAAAACTTTCTATAGAAATACAAATCTACACATCAAACTTTGTAAATCTAACTTGATGGGAAGTATTGTTTGCCGTTAAATTCATGATTTCGCCCATAGTACAATGGTGAACAGCTGCGAGTCCGAACGGCGTTCCACATTGTGGTCAAACTACTTACACAAACTTTGAAACACTCAGAAAAGTCACCAGCATTTTTGGGAGGGGATAATCCACCGCTGGAAAACTGTTTGGTATTTGTTCGAAACTAGATTTGAACAGACTGACGGGCTGATTGATTCAAAATTTCACCACAAAAGTCGAATGTATATCCCATCTAAGGACTAGTATCAATATTTCGATGCGTTACAAATGGAATGACAAAGGTGGTATATTACGCATTCTATGGTGGAGGGTATAAAAATAAAATAATATATGGGGTTAAAGACAGCAAAATAAAACAAAACAAAAAGAGTGATATCGTCCCTTCTGGGTTCTTAAGATTAAAACAGGGTTCGATGTGATTTTAGTTGTTTATCAGCCATATTTTAATTTCCCTAATGAACTTTTCAGGCTTTTGTTTTGTGAATGAAAATATCCGTTAATGTGTAAAGTTTAAGTCTGTGTACGAGCAGGTTTTATTAAAATGTTTAAATTTCGAATTGAAAACCAAAATTGTCCAAAAACGAAAACACAAATTTTTGTACAAAATTTTGTATTAAAAAATCGGACAATGTTTATTTTTAATTTGTCAACAATTTTTAATAATAACTTCAAAAAACATAACCTTTTGGAAATTGTGATGTCTATCGATTTATATATTAAATATTAAATTCTCCCAAGTGGAGAAAAATAAGTATTTATCAAATTTTAAGAACTAATAATTCCTAATAATAATTTTCTCCGTTCTCCCCCATTAACCTTGTGGGTTATTATTGAGCTTAATTTGTTAAACGATTTTCCTTTATTGGCACACAGTACACATGGTCTATGAGTTATATGAAAAGGGGACGGTTATGATGTTGGTGTTTAATATTGCCAACAAGTCTAGGGGATGTCTCAGTTGCCACATAACAGACAATGGCTTAAATGACCAAAGGACATGCTGAGCATATGCCTGGCGAGGCCACATATAATACAGCAGCGTTATTATTAATGGAAATGTATGTTTGAGTTTGTCCAACCAGGAATGCCAGGAAATGGAATGTGGCTTATAGATAAACTCATAAACTCATTGATGGTCAACATAAAGACAACATTGTATATACGGGAGGCAAATATGGCCAACTAAATGCCAATAACTTTAATGGCCCCAACTTCCAATTCATAGTTTATGTCACTATGAAGGTGGAAATGCTAGTTTATGTTTATCTTAATGTGTGTGTCATACAAGTTTTAGTTTAATGCCCTGTCCCTGTATATCGAACGAAAACCCATTCGAAAGAAAGGCAGTCACTCGAATTCGAATGATTTTGGGTTTTTCTATTTTTAAAAGTTGGTATCGTTTGTATGAGAATACATCGATTATCAAAAAGGAGGAATTTAATATGTTTGGCTTGAAAATTCTTTTAAATGTTAAAAATGTTTTTATTGTATATGTTCGATAGCACTATGACCCAAAATTCAACTTTTTGTCTCCAAACAAAAATCACTTATCCCAGCCGAAAGTACTCGATGAGAGAAGAAACGTAATTTCTGGATTTTGTCAGATTGGTTGCCGTTTGTCTTTAATGAGCCTCTAACATTTTGTCGCCAAATTCGAATTTGAGCACATTTTGCAATTTTCATATGACCATAGCTTGAAAAATGGTGTGAATTCATTTTTGAGGTATTCAGCAAAGCTGTAGCTCTTGACAAAAATGCTGAATATAATAAGTCGGAAAATTTCCATCTTCATGCTCAAAACCGCAAAAATGTCGATAAAATGACCACTTTTATCATCGATTTTTTCGGTTTTTGGACTACAGCTCATTGAAAATTTTAGCAAACAGTCGAGGGAAAAATGTAGCCTATAAAATTATAAACAACTTTGTAGTACATGTCAAATTCATATGACCACTCCTTGACCGATATAAATTTTACGTTTAGAATACGAAACAAAACCTTTCGTTCGATATACAGAAACAGGGCATAAATGTTTATCGCCTTCGTCTTATGAGAGGTGATATATAATACGAAGGTGGATCCATAAGTACTTAGTCTAGAAAAGAAAGTAATGATATATTTGGAAAAAGTGGAGATGTATTTTTATACCCTCCACCATAGGATGGGGGTATATTAACTTTGTCATTCCGTTTGTAACACATCGAAATATTGCTCTAAGACCCCATAAAGTATATATATTCTGGGTCGTGGTGAAATTCTGAGTCGATCTGAGCATGACCGTCCGTCCGTCTGTTGAAATCACGCTAACTTCCGAACGAAACAAGCTATCGACTTGAAACTTGACACAAGTAGTTGCTATTGATGTAGGTCGGATGGTATTGCAAATGGGCCATATCGGTCCACTTTTACGTATAGCCCCCAAATAAACGGACCCCCAAATTTGGCTTGCGATTGCTCTAAGAGAAGCAAATTTCATCCGATGCGGCTGAAATTTGGCACATGGTGTTAGTATATGGTCTCTAACAACCATGCAAAAATTGGTCCATATCGGTCCATAATTACATATAGCCCCCATATAAACCGATCCCCCGATTTGGCTTGCGGAGCCTCTAAGAGAACCAAATTACATCCGATCCGGTTGAAATTTGGTACATGGTGTTAGTATATAGTCTCTAACAACCATTCAAAAATTTGTCCATATCGGTCCATAATTACATATAGCCCCCATATAAACCGATCCCCCGATTTGACTTGCGGAGCCTCTAAGAGAACCAAATTTCATCCGATCCGGCTCTAATGACCATCCAAAAATTGGTCCACATCGACCCATAATTATATATAGCCCCCATATCAACCGATCTCCAGATTTGACCTCCGGAGCCTCTTAGAAGAGCAAAAGTTTTCCGATCCGATTGAAATTTGGTACGTGGTGTTAGTATATTGAATCTAACAACCATGCCAAAAGTGGTCCATATTGCTCCATAATTACATATAGCCCCCATATAAGCCGATCCCCAGATTTGACCTCCGGAGCCTCTTAGAGGAGCAAAATTCATCCGATCCGGATGAAATTTGGTACGTGGTGTTAGTATATGGTCTCTAACAACCATGCAAGAATTAGTCCATATCGGTCCATAATTATATATATAGCCCCCATAAAAATCGATCCCAAGATTTGTCCTCCGGAGCCTCTTGGAGGAGCTAAATTCATCCGATCCGGTTGAAATTTGGAACATGGTGTTAGAATGTGGTCTCTAACAAACACGCAAGAATTAGTCCATATCGGTCCATAATTATATATAGCCCCCCATATAAACCGTTCCCCAGATTTGATCTCCGGAGCCTTTTGTAGGAGCAAAATTCGTCCGAAGGCCGCTTATAATTGCCATAATTGGTCCATATCGGTCTATAGTTATATATAGCCGATCCCCAATCACACAAAAATTGGTCCATATCGGTACATAATCATGGTTGCCACTCGAGCCAAAAATAATCTACCAAAATTTTATTTTTATAGAAAACATTGTCAAAATGTTATTTCTATAGAAAAATTTGTCAAAATTTTATTTCTATAGAAAATTTTGTCAAAATTTTATTTCTATAGAAAATTTTGTCAAAATTTTATATCTATAGAAAATTTTGTCAACATTTTATTTCTATAGAAAATTTTTTCCAAATTTTATTTCTATAGAAAATTTTTTCCAAATTTTACTTCTATAGAAAATGTTGTCAAACGGTTACCGCAACCCAAGTAATTTGGCATCTGAACTGATTTCATTGATATTTTGCAAGATTTACGAGGCTTGTCAAACATTCAGATGTACGAAATTTCAAGAAGATCGGTTCATTAACTGGTCAATTATCATCAAGTCGGTGATAAATATATATATGAGAGCTATATCTAAATCTGAACCGATTTTCCCCAAAATCAAAAACAATTGTCTTTGACCTGAAGAAAGAACGTATTCCTAATTAGATGACGATCGGACTTGAACTGTACGTGGCACACAAAATTACATCTATATACAGGCAGACAGACAGACAGACAGACAGACAGACAGACAGACAGACGGGCATTGCCAAATCCACTCAGAACTTAATTCTAAGACGATCGGTATATAAAAGTTTAAGGTCTAAGACTGCTTCTTCTTGGTGGTACATACAAGTGCACAAACTTATTATACCATTACCATAGTAGTGGTGAAAAAAAATATTTTGCGGGTTTATTAACCTACACTACACTACACTACATCACCTCAGGCATTAGAAACCCAGCAAAAGTAGGGAAAATGTTTTTTTTTTTTTAATCCGGAAGTGATGCAAAATTGACGCATAAGCGATAAATTTAACATGGGCTTGACATAGGACGGATGTCCACCATTCCCACAACAGTTGCACTGAACATGCATCACTTCTTAAGGTGTGATCCGAATTCAGTGTTTTTGATGTGGATTAAAAAATTTTATAATATTTTGACAAATAAACAATTCTTATATTTTTCATGATTTGTAAAGCATTTGTCTGAAGTGTTTGAACTGAAATTTTTTCAAAAATTTTACAATGGATTTAGAGTTTTTTTTTCGAAAAAAAAAAAAATTAAATAATGTGTACCATTTTATTAATTCTTACTTTGTTTTTAACCTATTTGTATTAAAAGTATGAAAAAAGCGAGTTATAAAAAATTTAATTAAAAAACTTTCTGTGGAGTTAAAATAAAGAACATCTTTAGGACGACATTTTTGGAAGTGCTTTCAAAATCATGCCTTTAGAAAAACTTCCAATTATTTTTGGTGGGATGTTAAGCCTTAGGTTAGGTTAGGTTAGGTGGCAGCCCGATGTATCAGGCTCACTTAGACTATTCAGTCCATTGTGATACCACATTGGTGAACTTCTCTCTTATCACTGAGTGCTGCCCGATTCCATGTTAAGCTCAATGACAAGGGACCTCCTTTTTATAGCCGAGTCCGAACGGCGTTCCACATTGCAGTGAAACCACTTAGAGAAGCTTTGAAACCCTCAGAAATGTCACCAGCATTACTGAGGTGGGATAATCCACCGCTGAAAAACTTTTTGGTGTTCGGTCGAAGCAGGAATCGAACCCACGACCTTGTGTATGCAAGGCGGGCATGCTAACCATTGCACCACGGTGGCTCCCATTTTAAGCCTTAGGAATGAAATAAGAACATAAATTTGCCAAACATTCGATAAAAGTGACTCAAATAAATTTATAATTTATGAAATTAATATTTAATAATACGCGGGATAAAATAATACAAAACAAGTAAGGAAAGTCTAAAGTCGGGCGGGGCCGACTATATTATACCCTGCACCACTTTGTAGATCTAAATTTTCGATACCATATAACATCCGTCAAATGAGTTGGGGGCTATATATAAAGGTTTGTCCCAAATACATACATTTAAATATCACTCGATTTGGACAGAATTTGATTTTACAAAATCTATAGACTCAAAATTTAAGTTGGCTAATGCACTTGGGTGGAACACAATTTTAGTAAAAAAATATGGGAATATGGAAACATTTAAATCTGAAGCAATTTTAAGGAAACTTCGCAAAAGTTTATGTATCATTTATCGCTCGATATATATGTATTAGAGGTTTGGGAAAATTAGAGTCATTTTACAACGATTTAACAAGGAAAATGTTGGTATTTTTACCATTTTTGTCGAAATCAGAAAAACATATATATGGGAGCTATATCTAAATCTGAACCGATTTCAACCAAATTTGGCACGCATAGCTACAATGCTAATTCTACTCCCTGTGCAAAATTTCAACTAAATCGGAACAAAAATTGGCCTCTGTGGTCATATGAGTGTAAATCGGGCGAAAGCTATATATGGGAGATATATCTAAATCTGAACCGATTTTGAACCAAATTTGGCACGCATAGCTACAATGCTAATTCTACTCCCTGTGCAAAATTTCAATTAAATCGGAGCAAAAAATTGGCCTCTGTGGTCATTTGAGTGTAAATCGGGCGAAAGCTATATATGGGAGCTATATCTAAATCTGAACCGATTTCAACCAAATTTGACACGCATAGCTATAATGTTAATTTTGCTCCCTGTGCAAAATTTCAACTAAATCGGAGCAAAAAATTGGCCTCTGTGGTCATTTGAGTGTAAATCGGGCGAAAGCTATATATGGGAGCTATATCTAAATCTGAACTGATTTGGCTGATATTTTGCAAGTTTTTCGAGACTCATAAAATATTCGGATGTACGGAATTTGAGGAAGATCGGTTGATATACACGCCAATTATGACCAGATCGGTGAAAAATATATATGGCAGCTATATCTAAATCTGGACCGATTTTTTCCAAAATCAATAGGGATCGTCTTTGAGCCGAAACAGGACCCTATACCAAATTTTAGGACAATCGGACTAAAACTGCGAGCTGTACTTTGCACACAAATATACATCAACAGACAGACAGACAGACAGACAGACAGACAGACAGACGGACAGACAGACAGACGGACATCGCTAAATCGACTCAGAATTTAATTCTAAGCCGATCCGTATACTAAAAGGTTGGTCTATGATTACTCCTTCTTGGCGTTACATACAAATGCACAAACTTATTATACCCTGTACCACAGTAGTGGTGAAGGGTATAAAAAAAACAATGCCAGCAGCAAAAGTAATAAACAAAACAACATTTTGCAATATCATATTTCATTCCTTCATTCCAATGATCATCTCTATGAAACTTTTCCCGTACTCTGGCATTAGAAAACGTTTCATAAGTTTATACCCCACGGGGTGGGGTATAAATGAAAATGTTATATTTCATGCAAACAAACGTAATGAAATACTACCAACGGCCATTTTCATGTAGCTCCATTAGGCTTTAACTGCCAGTTAATAGCAAGAAAAATGGAAATATCTTTTCTCCGGTTAACTTTAACTGAAAAATTTTCAGCAGTTAAGTTTCTAACTGGCATATGGAATGTATACGCAAGATGACAGATATGTAGATAGTTCGTTAGCTAAAGTTCGTTAGCTAACGTAGCACTAACGGAGCTCTATGAAAATGGGGGTAAGAATGTCATTTGAAGAACCAAACTTCATTTTATTATAATCATGGAAACATCATGAAATAAATACAAAAAATGCCAATGGCATTTTCGAAATTTCATATGTTTTGAAAAAAAAAAAACCTAAATTAGGAAAAACAACAAATGTGAAGTAATGAAAAGAGATGGATAGAGAGAAAGGGAAAATACGGGAGGAATGTTGCTGGAACCACTTAGATGGAAAAAATGTAGACTTGGACATAAAATGTGAACAAAATTAGAAGAAGTTTGTTGTATACATAATGTACCGCACTACCCACCAAAAAATGAAGTTGTTTACAAAGTTTTCTTTATATTGTCATGTCGGGCTATGTGGTACTTCTCAAATTTTCCATGGCACGATTTTCTACAGAAATAAAATTTTGACAAAATTTTTTATAGATATAAAATTTAGACAAAATTTTCTAGAGCAATAAATTTTGACAAAATTTTCTATAGAGATAATATTTTCACAAACATTTCTATAGAGATAAAATTTTAACAAAATTTTCTATAGAAATAAAATTTTGACAAAATTTTCTATAGAAATAAAATTTTGACAAAATTTGCTATAGAAATAAAATTTTGACAAAATTTTCTATAGAATAAAATTTTGACAAAATTTTCTATAGAATAAAATGTTGACAAAATTTTCTATAGAAATAAAATTTTGACGAAAGTTTCTATAGAAATAAAATTTTGACGAAAGTTTCTATAGAAATAAAATTTTGACGAAAGTTTCTATAGAAATAAAATTTTGACAAAATCTTCTACAAAAATAAAATTTTGACAAAATCTTCTATAAAAATAAAATGTTGACAAAATTTTCTACACAAAAAAAATCTTGATACAAAAATTTGACAAAATGTTCTATAGAAATAAAATTTTGACAAAATTTCTAGAAAAATTAAATTTTGACAAAATCTTCTATAACAAGTATATACGGCCGTAAGTTCGGCCAGACCGAAACTTACGTACCATCCACCATGGATTGCGTAGAAACTTGTACTAAAGACTGTCATCCACAATCGAATTACTTGGGTTGTGGTAATACTATATATGATTGTCGACCGATATGTACCAATTTTGGCATGGTTGTTAAAGATCATATACTTACACCACGTACCAAATTTCAACCGGATCGAATGAAATTTGCTCCTCCAAGAGGCTTATATGGGGGCTATATATGATTATCGATCGATATGGACCACCTTTGACATGGTTGTTAGAGACCATATACTAACACCACGTACCAAATTTCAACTGGATCGGATGAATATGGGGGCTATATACACTCAAAAAAAAAGTGAACTCACTATTTCACTAAAGCCAATTTAACTATATTTTAGTTCATGAAATTATTATATTTGGAGAAAGTTTCATTTACTCTAATAATTTTTTGCGTACGTTAGTTAAATGAACTAAAAGACGGGAAAAAATTATACACAAATGAAGTAAAAAGTTTTACTAAATTCGTACTTCTCACAAAATAAAGGGTGATTTGTTAAGAGCTTGATAACTTTTTTTTTTAAAAAAACGCATAAAATTTGCAAAATCTCATCGGTTCTTTATTTGAAACGTTAGATTGGTCCATGACATTTACTTTTTGAAGATAATTTCATTTAAATGTTGACCGCGGCTGCGTCTTAGGTGGTCCATTCGGAAAGTCCAATTTTGGGCAACTTTTTCGAGCATTTCGGCCGGAATAGCCCGAATGTCTTCGGAAATGTTGTCTTCCAAAGCTGGAATAGTTGCTGGCTTATTTCTGTAGACTTTAGACTTGACGTAGCCCCACAAAAAATAGTCTAAAGGCGTCAAATCGCATGATCTTGGTGGCCAACTTACCGGTCCATTTCTTGAGATGAATTGTTCTCCGAAGTTTTCCCTCAAAATGGCCATAGAATCGCGAGCTGTGTGGCATGTAGCGCCATCTTGTTGAAACCACATGTCAACCAAGTTCAGTTCTTCCATTTTTGGCAACAAAAAGTTTGTTAGCATCGAACGATAGCGATCGCCATTCACCGTAACGTTGCGTCCAACAGCATCTTTGAAAAAATACGGTCCAATGATTCCACCAGCGTACAAACCACACCAAACAGTGCATTTTTCGGGATGCATGGGCAGTTCTTGAACGGCTTCCAAATGCGGCAATTTTGCTTATTTACGTAGCCATTCAACCAGAAATGAGCCTCATCGCTGAACAAAATTTGTCGATAAAAAAGCGGATTTTCTGCCACTGATTTTGGTAATAAAATTCAATGATTTGCAAGCGTTGCTCGTTAGTAAGTCTATTCGTGATGAAATGTCAAAGCATACTGAGCATCTTTCTCTTTGACACCATGTCTGAAATCCCACGTGATCTGTCAAATACTAATGCATGAAATAATTTGTAAATTTTACTACAACAGCGTCCATCATGAACTTCGTATGTCACTAAAGACATTCTTGCAATTTTGAACTCCAATTTTTTCCTTCAAACTGCAAAGTTTTCTTTAAAAAGTGATAAAAAATTATTTATGTCTAATAAATTTTCTTGAATTTGTCGAAAAATATTTACTTATTTTTATGATATCGGCGTGATGCCAGCGCTTGTAATACTGTTTAGTTAAAAATTTCTAAAACTATTCAAAATTTTCTAAAGTTAATCAAAAGTTTTCTTCCTGGTGGGTTCACTGTTTTTTCAGTGTATAATTATGAAGCGATATGGACCAATTTTTGCATGGTTATTAGAGACTATATAAATACACCACGTACAAAATTTCAACCGGATCGGATGAAATTTGCTCCTCCAAGAGGCTCCGGAGGTCAAATCTGGGGATCGGTTTATATGGAGGCTATATATAATTATGGACCGATGTGGACCAATTTTTGCATGGTTGTTAGAGACCATATACTAACACCATGTACCAAATTTCAGCCGAACGAACGAACATGCTCAGATCGACCCAGAGTTTCACCACGACCCAGAATATATATACGTTATGGGGTCTTAGAGCAATATTTCGATGTGTTACAAACGGAATGACATAGTTAATATACCCGGGATCCTATGGTGGAGGGTATAAAAATAAAATTTTGACATTTTCTACAAAAATAAAATTCTGAAAAAAAAAATAAACTTTTGACCAAATCTTCTATAAATATAATTTTACAATATTTATTATAGAAATAAAATCTAGACAATTTTCTATAGAAATAAAATTTAAACAAAATTTTCTATCGAAAAAAAATTGTGACAAAATGTTCTATAGAAATAAGAGGATGCTGATGGGGAATATGGTAATTCCGAAACGGCAGTCGATCCAACCATCTTGCAGTCTATAGGGCTTTGCCCAAATAAATTTGACAAACATTATTTTCCTCTGTTGGTTAAGCTACACTTGTAGTTTAGTCAATGCATGGTTTTAAGCTGAAATAAAAAAAAAACAACAACAATGATTAAAGAACAAAACCAACAATAACAAAGGGAGCCACCGTGGTGCATTGGTTAGCCACCGTGTTGCATTGGTTAGCATGCCCGAACCCACAAGGTCGTGGGTTCGATTCCTGCTTCGACCGAACACCAAAAAGTTTTTCAGCGGTGGATTATCCCACCTCAGTAGTACTGGTGACATTTCTGAGGGTTACAAAGCTTCTCTAAGTGGTTTCACTGCAATGTGGAACGCCGTTCGGATTCAGCTATCAAAAAGGAGATCCCTTGTCATTGAGCTTAACATGGAATCGGGCAGCACTCAGTGATAAGAGAGAAGTTCACCAATGTCGTATCACAATGGACTCAATAGTCTAAGTGAGCCTGATACATCTGGCTGCCACCTAACCTAACCTAACAATAACAAAACAAAATAAAATAAAATTTTATTAAAATTTCCTGTAGAAAAAAAAATTGACAAAAATTTCTATAGAAATGAAATTTTGAAAAAAAATTCTATCGAAATAAAATTTTGAAAAGAAAGTTCCAAGGAAATAAAATTTTGACAAAATTTTCTGTAGAAATTAAATTTTTACAAATTTTCTATTGAAATAAAATTTTGATAAAAATATCCATAGAAATAAAAATTTGACAAATTTTTTTTAGAAATAAAATTTAGACAAAATTTTCTATAGAAAAAAAAATTTTTTGAAAAAATGTTCTATAGAAATAAAATTTTACAAAATTTTCTATAGAAATAAAATTTTGACAAAATTTTCTGAAGAAATAAAATCCTGACAACATTTCTATATATATAAAATTTTGACAAAGTTTTCTATAGAAATAAAATTTTGACAAAATTTTCTATAGAAATAAAATTTTTACGCAATTTTCCAAGGAAATAAAATTTTGACAAAATTTCCTATAGAAATAACATTTGGACAAAATTTTCCATAGAAATAAAAATTTGACAAAGTTTTCTATAGAAATAAAATTTTACAACATTTTCCAAGGAAATAAAATTTTTACAACATTTTCTACAGAAATAAAATTTTGACATAATTTTCTATAGAAATAAAATTTTGACCAAATTTTCTATAGAAATAAAATTGTGACAACATTTCTATAGATATAAAATTTTGACAAAGTTTTCTATAGAAATAAAATTTTGACAACATTTTCTATAGAAATAAAATTTTGACAACATTTTCTATAGAAAGAAAATTTTGACAAAAATTTCTATAGAAATGAAATTTTTACGCAATTTTCCAAGGAAATAAAATTTTGACAAAATTTCCTATAGAAATAAAATTTGGACAAAATTTTCCATAGAAATAAAATTTTGACAAAGTTTTCTATAGAAATAAAATTTTTACAACATTTTCCAAGGAAATAAAATTTTTACAAAATTTTCTACAGAAATAAAATTTTGACATAATTTTCTATAGAAATAAAATTTTGACAAAGATATGTATAGAAATAAAATTTTGACAAAAATATCTATAGAAATAAAATTTTGACAAAAATATCTATAGGAATAATATTTTGACAAAAAATCTATAGAAATAAAATGTTGACGAAATTTTCTATAGAAATAAAATTTTGGAAAATTTTCTATGGAAATAGAATTATGACAAAGTTTTCAATAGAAATAAAATTTTACAAAATTTTCTATAGAAATAAAATTTTGATAAAAATATCCATAGAAACAAAAATTTGACAAAAAAATTTTTTATAGAAATAAAATTTAGACAAAATTTTCTATAGAATAAAATTTTGACAAAATGTTCTATAGAAATAAGATTTTCCAAAATTTTCTATAGAAATAAAATTTTGACAACGTTTTCTGAAGAAATAAAATCCTGACAACATTTCTATAGAAATAAAATGTTGACAAAGTTTTTTATAGAAATAAAATTTTGACAATATTTTCTATAGAAATAAAATGTTTACGAAATTTTCCAAGGAAATAAAATTTTGATAAAATTTTCTATAGAAATGAAATTTTGACAAAGTATTCTATAGAAATAAAATTTTTACAAAATTTTCCAAGGAGATAAAATTTTTACAAAATTTTCCAAGGAAATAAAATTTTGACAAAATTACCTATAGAAACAAAATTGTGACAAAATTTTCTATAGAAATAAAATTTTGACATAATTTTCTATAGAAATAAAATCTTGACAAAAATATCTATAGAAATAAAATTTTGACAAAAATATCTATAGAAATAAAATTTTGACAAAAATATCTATAGGAATAATATTTTGACAAAAAATCAAAATAAAATTAAAAAAAAATCTATAGAAATAAAATTTTGGAAAGTTTTCTATGGAAATAGAATTATGACAAAGTTTTCAATAGAAATAAAATTTTACAAAATTTTCTATAGAAATAAAATTTTGACAAAATCTTCTATAGAAACAAAATTTTGACCAAGTTTTCTATAGAATTAAAATTTTGACATAAGTTTCGATAGAAAAAATTTACAAAATTGCCGATAGAGAAAAATGTACAAAATTTTCGTTAGAGAAAATTTTGACAAAATTTTCTATAGAAAAAAAATTTTGACAAAATTTTCTATAGAAATAGAATTTCGACAAAGTTTTCTATAGAAATAAAGTTTTGACAAATTTTTCTATAGAAAGAAAAAATTTAACAAAATTTTATTTAGAAAAAAAATTTACAAAATTTTCAATAGAAATAAAATTTTGACAAAAGTATCTACGGAAATAAAATTTTGATAAAAAAATTTTATAGAAATATTTTTTTTTTAAATCGGACTGACAATGTTAGTATACCCCCCATCCCATGGGGAAGCAAAATGTTTTCAGTAGTATGTTATAATTTTCATTGTGTTTTGGGATCTATTGATTTTTTCTTATTTCATGTATTTTGATTTCCTTTAATTTATTATCTTTGGCATCTTTACCAACTCCTTAATCTTCAACAATTCTTCTCAATTTGATTATTTTAAAAGAATTGTCCACTTAAGGTGTGCAAATATTTCAAGTTCTCTCCTGTCACTTTCGAACATAGTAATAAGCATAGGGATCCTAGTGTCGTAAATGCTATCCTGACATTTTGCTGATGAGGGTTCACATAAACAAACTGCTATGTTCTTTACACTTCAGCAAATATTTGACTTATGATATTTTTTTTTGTGCGTCGAATGAAAATTCTTACGTGATTGGCCAATTTTTGTAACAATTGTTTTGTTGAGTAAACAAGAAAATAAAAATGCTAGAAATCACCCATGTCAAGTAGAATATGATACAACAATTGATATAAAAAAAAAAGAAATTGTAAAAACACATTGAGCTGTCAATTTTGAATAATATGAAGAGCTTTTGTTATTTAAAGAGCAAATAAATAAAAACAGATTTCAAAAGTTCATTGACAATACTGAAATATTTATTTTGTCTTTAGCACAGTATATGCTAGGCTAGGTCGAATCTTAAATACCATGAATCAAATATAGTAAGTAGTTTCTTTTAAATAACCCTTCTTCGTAAAAAAAAATATATAGAAATTCAGGTGGATTTAACCGCATATACTACCTCAAAAAATTCGGCTTAATTGGTATGCAATATGGATGCAAAAAAAAAAACACTTCTACTTTAAAACTACATTTCATGCATGCCCTAGGACCGTATCGTCTTAGAATTAAATTCAGAGTCGATTTAGCGATGTCCGTCTGTCTTTCCGTCTGTCTGTCCGTCTGCCTGTTGTGTAAAGTGCAGCTTGCAGTTTAAGTCCGATCGTCCTCAAAGTTGCCATATATAGTTATCACTGATCTGTTCATAATTCGCATGTTTATCAACCGATCTTTTGAGTCTCGCAAACCATGCAAAATATCAGCCAAATCGGTTAAAATTTAGATATAGCTTCCATATATATCTTGCGTCCGATATACACGTATATGGTCCCAGAAGCCAAAGTATTTTAAGGTTGTGAAATCTTTGGCCTAACGACAATATTTTTTCAGTGTAGGCAAGAACAATTTTCTGCTGTGTTATTTACATACCCAACATGTATTTGGCTTATAGAACACCAGTGAGTTACCATAGATCCCAGTGACGACTGCACAATCATGGCATTCGGGCCCATTGTTGATGACATATGCGATCGTGTAAACGTCTACATTGCTGATCTTACCAGTTATTTCACTGCTAGAAATTTGAGGATATCTGCCACAAAATCCTCAGCCACACTGTTGAGGACGGCGGAAGTACGAATGTTAGAGTCGCTGGCGAAACAATTCCGACAGTAAACTAACCCAAGATACTTGGGGTAACATTCGACAGCCTGTTTATGTCGTCTGCCAATGCCAAGTCGCTTGCCGGCAACACTTGGGTTGCGGATAAAGAAACCTTGTTGACTACTTATAAGGCAATTGGCCGGTCAGTGGTAAACTATGCAGCGCCAGTGTGGACACCTCAAACAAGCGAACGCTGCCCTTAGAACTGCAACAGGATGTCTCCGCAGTACACCCCTGGATCACCGTTATGCGGAGACCAAGATCATCCCGGTGCGTCGACACAATTAGGTTAGGTTAAAGGGTGATACGGTCAAAATTTGGTCAATATAAACTTGACGTATTTCTTTCAATTTTGCATTTAAAAAACCTGAACACCCCTCATTTTGAAGGTGTCTGTGTGTAGAATGTTGCTCCTATTTTGATTTTGGAATTCACTCTTCAGTTGTCAAAATGCCGTCCAAGCAAGAAGAGCAGCGTATCAAAAATTTGCTCGCGCATCGCGAAAATCCGAGCTACTCGCACGCAAAGCTGGCAAAATCGCTAAAAGTTGCCAAATCAACCGTTACAAATGTAATTAAAGTGTTTGGGGAACGTTTGTCGACAGCCAAGAAGTCTGGATCGGGGGGAAATCGAAAACCGGAAGCCGCTGAGACGGTAGTTTGAAGCGAAACCCTAACCTCTCTCTCCGAGATGCCGCAAATAAGCTGGGTGTATCGTCTACAACCGTGCATCGAGCCAAAAAACGAGCCGGATTATCGACTTACAAGAAGGTAGTGACTCCAAATCGCGATGATAAACAAAATACGACGGCCAAAGCGCGATCCCGGAGGCTGTACACGACAATGCTGACGAAGTTTGACTGCGTGGTAATGGACGACGAAACCTACGTCAAAGCCGACTACAAGCAGCTTCCGGGACAAGAGTTTTATACGGCAAAAGGAAGGGGAAAGGTAGCAGGTATTTTCAAGCACATAAAACTGCCAAAGTTCGCAAAGAAATATCTGGTTTGGCAAGCCATCTGTACCTGTGGCTTGAAAAGCAGCATTTTCATAGCTTCCGGGACTGTCAACCAAGAAATTTACGTGAAAGAGTGTTTGAATAAACGTCTGCTGCCTTTCCTGAAGAAACACGGTTGTTCCGTACTGTTTTGGCCGGATTTGGCATCTTGCCATTACGCTAAAAAGGCCATGGAGGCCATGGTACGCCGCCAACAACGTGCAGGTGGTTCCCAAGGACAAGAACCCTCCCAACAGGCCAGAGCTCCGCCCAATTGAGAAATACTGGGCTATTGTCAAGCGGAACCTAAAGAAGACCAAAAAAACTGCTAAGGACGAGCAGCAGTTCAAGGCAAACTAGCTTTCTGCGGCGAAGAAGGTGGACAAGGTGGCTGTACAAAATCTGATGGCAGGTGTCTTGAAAAAGAAATTTAATTTGATTTTTCAAATAAACGATTTCACCGATTTACACGCGTTTTCCCTTGACCAAATTTTGACCGTATCACCCTTTAGCTTGTAGAGGATGACATCAATTTTTGTGTTGAAATTGATGTCCACTTAGACCAGTAAGGGTCCATTGTGATTCCTCGATGTGATCTTTCCATTTTCTTCCTTCCGATGCAATCCGCTTTGTCCCAGAGCTTCCTCCTGCTGGTTCTCTTTGAAAGAAATCTCAGAACAACCAACCAGAGGCCCTGCTGAATGCAAGTATGTCCCTTAAGCTGCACTCCCGCAGATCAGTGAGAGCCTGAAAGAAAAGGAGTCCAGTATCTTGTTTCTTCTAAAGGATAAAGCTGGACACTGGCACAGGAAGTGGTACGACTCCTCCGTAACCTCCGGGTCCAGGCACCATCTACAGATGTCATCGTCTTTAAGTCCTATTCTTACCATGTGTTTCCCAAGTGTGTTATGACTCGTTATGATACCAATCAGTGGCCGCATTCTTTCCTGTTCATCGACATCAAAATTTCGCAGTCCCTACGTTTCTTTTCGTCCCATATCAACTTGGTTTGCTTGCAACCAACCGAAGAAACCCAGCGTCTTCGCCATAGTTCGTCATATTTTACCTCCATCCTGTAATTATAAGAAGACAGTGGAGGAAAAACGTCCTCTAGGACATTTTTCGTTCCGCGAGCGCCCTCCTTAGCCAGCACATCTGCTTCCTCATTTCCAATTTGTCCCATAGTGCCCAGGTGCCCAGCACAGATTTATATTATGCTGTTCAGTGAGAACCTTGAGTTCTCTACAACAGCGGCTGACTACTTTAGACCTTACGTCAACACTGCACAATGCCTTTACTGCTTGACAGTCGACGAAGAAGCTGATATCGCTTCTGAATAACGGCCTCATCAACAGTGACTCAACAGCCTTTGTGATCGCAAATACATGTGGCCAAAGCAGTACCTCTTGGGTTGAAGGTTCGAAATTGTCATTCAAATCACCATCTTGTGGATAGACAACCTCCCAGGAATGTAAGGGTTGATCTTCACCTTCTATAGCACGAAGTCCAGCGTTACAAAAGTGAGCCTCTAGATCAGGCAGCATATCAGACAGGTCTGAACAGGATTCATGAGGATATTGTAGCTGAAGCGGTGAGAAGCTACAAGGTTAATCCTGTTCTCGGAGTCCGACCACCGCCCATAGCACCGGTGGAAAGAGACTTCCCACGGCAGACCAGAGTGGTTTTGAGCACAATAAAGATCAGGCAAGTGCAGCCTCCTCAATTCCTACTTATCAGTGATTGATAGCAGCGTAGCTGACGTGTGTCCCATCTGTAAGCAAGGGCCGCATGACACTCGTCAACTTTTCGCTGGCCTCTTGGGTTGCTATCGAAGTTGTCATCCAAATCACCATCTTGTGGATAGGGAACCTCCTTCCAGGAATGTAAGGGTTGATCTTCAGCTTCTAGAGCGCGAGATCCAGCGTTACACAAGTGAGCCTCTAGATCAGGCAGCATATCAGACAGGTTTGAACAGGATTCATGAGGATACTGTAGCTGAAGCGGTGAGAAGCTACAAGGTTAATCCTGTTCTCGGAGTCCGACCACCGCCCATAGCACCGAAGGAAAGAGACCTTCCACGGCACACTAGGGTGGTTTTAGCACAATTAAGAACAGGCAAGTGCAGGCACCTCAACTCCTACTTATCTGTGATTGATAGCAGCGTAGCTGACGTGTGTCCCATCTGTAACCAAGGGCCGCATGACACTCGTCACCTTTTCGCTTGCCTCTTGGGTTGCTATCGAAGTTGTCATCCAAATCGCCATCTTGTGGATAGGCAACCTCCTCCCAGGAATGTAAGGGTTGATCTTCACCTTCTAGAGTGAGAGGTTCAGCATTATAAAAATGAGCCTCTAGATCAGGCAGTATATCAGACAGGTCTAAACTTGATTCATGAGGATACTGTAGCTGTAGCGGTGAGAAGCTACAAGCTTAATCCTGTTCTCCGAGTCCGACCACTGTCCATAGCACCGGAGGAAAGAGACCTCCCACGGCAGACCAGAGTGGTTTTATTTCAATTGGGTTGCTATCGAAGTTGTCATCCAAATCACCATCTTGTGGATAGGGAACCACCTCCCAGGAATGTAAGGGTTGATCTTCACCTTCTAGAGCGCGAGGTCCAGCGTTATAAAAGTGAGCCTCTAGATCAGGCAGCATATCAGACAGGTCTGAACAGGATTCATGAGTATATTGTAGCTGAAGCGGCGAGAAGCTACAAGGTTAATCCTGTTCTCGGAGTCCAACCACCGCCCATAGCACCGGTGGAAAGAAACTTCCCACGGCAGACCAGAGTGGTTTTAGCACAGTTAAGATCAGGCAAGTGCAGCCGCCTCAATTCTTACTTATGAGCGATTGATAGCAGCGTAGCTGACGTGTGTCCCATCTGTAACCAAGGGCCGCATGACACTCGTCAACTTTTCGCTGGCCTCTTGGGTTGCTATCGATGTTGTCATCCAAATCACCATCTTGTGGATAGGGAACCACCTCCCAGGAATGTAAGGGTTGATCTTCACCTTCTAGAGCGCGAAGTCCAGCGTTATAAAAGTGAGCCTCTAGATCAGGCAGCATATCAGACAGGTCTGAACAGGATTCATGAGTATACTGTAGCTGAAGCGGTGAGAAGCTACAAGGTTAATCCTGTTCTCGGATTCCGACCACCGCCCATAGCACCGGAGGAAAGAGGCCTCCCACACAGACGATGGTGGTTTTAGCACAATTAAGATCAGGCAAGTGCAGCCGCCTCAATTCCTACTTATGAGTGATTGATAGCAGCGTAGCTGACGTGTGTCCCATCTGTAAGCAAGGGCCACATGACACTCGTCACATTTTCACTTGCCTCTTGGGTTGCTATCGAAGTTGTCATTCAAATCACCATCTTGTGGATAGACAACCTTCTCCCAGGAATGTAAGGGTTGATCTTCACCTTCTAGCGTTATAAAAATGAGCCTGTAGATCAGGCAGCATATCAGACAGGTCTAAACTGGATTCATGAGGATACTGTAGCTGTAGCGGTGAGAAGCTACAAGGTTAATCCTGTTCTCGGACTCCGACCACCGCCCATAGCACCGGAGGAAAGAGACCTCCCACGGCAGACCAGAGTGGTTTTAGCACAATTAAGATCAGGCAAGTGCAGCCGCCTCAATTCCTACTTATGAGTGATTGATAGCAGCGTAGCTGACGTGTGTCCCATCTGTAACCAAGGGCCGCATGACACTCGTCAACTTTTCGCTGGCCTCTTGGGTTGCTATCGAAGTTGTCATCCAAATCACCATCTTGTGGATAGGGAACCTCCTCCCAGGAATGTAAGGGTTGATCTTCACCTTCTAGCGTTATAAAAATGAGCCTGTAGATCAGGCAGCATATCAGACAGGTCTAAACTGGATTCATGAGGATACTGTAGCTGTATGTCCCATCTATAACCAAGGGCCACATGGCACTCGTTACCTTTTCGCTTGCCCAGCTAAACCTACCCGACTCACCACCAGATCACTCTACCCTTGTCGCAGAGTTCCTAGATCTGAACACCAAAGCATAGAACAAAATGGATGAAATTATATTAAAAACTGTTACAACAACAACAACAACATAGATCCCAGCATTAGTTGATTTGACTCGATATTTAAATCAAATAAAAATTTAATTACGATTTACAATTATTTACACATACACTACCACCCAGCAAAAAAATGGAAGTTGTTCTAAAGACACAACTTCCAAAACTGTCCTCCCAAAGATGTTCTTTATTTTAGCTACACAGAAATTTCTTTTAATTCAATTTGTCATAACTCGCTTTTTTCATGGATAATTTTGGATAATTTTAACCTTTTGGTTTCAAATAGGTTAAAAACAGAGTAAAAGTTAATAAAATGGTACAAATTATTTGAATTTAGTCGAACAAATGCCAAATGTATCTTAGAAAAATTGCTCATTTTTGAAAATATTTGAAGTCAAACGTTTCAGACAAGCGTTAGAATATATTTTAAATTAAAAAAATATATATATTATTAGCAAAATATCAACAAAAAAAAAAAAAAAAAAAAAAATTAATCATATCCAAAACACTGAATTCGGATCACACCTTAAGAAGTGATGAAAACTCAGTGCAAAGGCTGTTGAAATGGTGAACATACGTCCTCTGACAAGCCCATATTAAATTCAGCGCCAATTTCACTACATTTTTGGTGACGCTTTGTTTGCTGGGACATTAAAGAAATATTTTTCAACACTTTTGTAAATTAAATCTTAATATCATTTATTCATACAAATCTCTTGAGTGTATTCAAATTACGTGAGTAAATAAATTGGCTCTAACTTGTGTATGAAGTCAGTCCTAAGGACATTTACAAATAAATCCAAATGTTAGTTTATTTAGTTATCTAAGTAAATCAGCAATTAGGTTGTTTCTATTGACCAATGAAAAGGATAAAATTGTGATTTGTCAATGCCTGTGTTCTACATTTAAATTCCAAAGGAGTGTATATTTGTTTGCCATTGAATTGGCCATGAAACATTCTTGAATACTAGCCGTAAATACATTTGAATACAAATGCCTTCTTACACATCTGTAGAAATTTTATTAAAATTGTGTAAATATTTACTCATGTGTCTAACAAAGTAGACCCCTTTGGGCACCGTTAGCAACAAATATAGCTGTACTTTGGATGTGTATTTTTGTGTTTAATCAAATCAGAGTCTATGATTTACCTAAATCTCTCGCTAGACACACATACACGATAAAATTTATTTACATTGCTTTTACAAAAGGTGCGTATGGCAATGGGTATTCGAGTCATGTACGCAACGCAAAATTTTGTTTTCGTGTTGTATACACAGTTGAAAATCGAACCAAAAACAATCTACCAAAATTTTGCCAAAAAAGTACCAAATACAAAACCTTATTTTTCAGGTTTTGATAAATTTTATCCCTAAAGAAATTTTTTTCAAATTTTATTTCTATAGAAATTTTTTTTAAATTTTATTTCTATAGAAAATTTTGTTAAAATTTCATTTCTATATAAAATTTTGTTAAAATTTCATTTCCATAGAAATTTTTATCAAAATTGTATTTCTAAAATTCCTGTAGAAAATTTCGTCAAACTTTTATTTCTATAGAAAATTTTGTCAAAATTTAATTTCTATAGAATATTTTGTCAAAATCTTATTTCTGTAGAAATAATTTATTTTATTTCTATAGAATTTCTCTTTCAAATTTTGTTTCAATAGAAAATTTTGACAAATTTTCTATAGAAATAAAATTTTGACAATATTTCTAGAGAAATAAAAAACAACAACAATGAAATAAAATTTGGACAAAATTTTCTATAGAAATAAAATGTTGAAAAAATTTTCTTTAGAAATAAAATTTTGGCCAAATTTTCTATAGACATAAAATTTTGAAAAAATTTTTTTTAGAAATAAAATTTTGGCAAAATTTTCTCTTGAAAAAAATTTTGAAAGAGAAATTCTATAGAAATAAAATAAATTATTTCTATAGATCAAAATTTTGACAAAAAATTCTATGGAAATAGAAAATTTTGACAAAATTTTCTATAGAAATGAAATTTTGACAAAATTTTCTATAGGAATTTTTGGAAATAAAATTTTGATAAAGATTTCTATAGAAACAAAATTTTGACAAAATTTTCTATAGAAAATTTTGTGAAAATTTTATTTCTATAGAGAATTTTATCAACATTTTATATCTATTATTTTCTCAAAATTTAATGTCTATAGAAAAATTTGCCAACATTTTTTTCCATCGAATATTCTGTCAAAACTTTATTTCTATGGAAATTTTTGACAAAATTTTATTTCTGTAGAAAATTCTGACAAAATTTTATTTCATATTTGTTGTTGTTTTGTATAGAAATAAGATTTTGACAAAATTTTCTATAGAAATAAAATTTTGAAAAAATTTTCTTTAGAAATAAAATTTTGGCAAAATTTTCTATAGAAATAAAATTTTGAAAAAATTTTCTTTAGAAATAAAATGTTGGCAAAATTTTCTATTGAAACAAAATTTGAAAGAGAAATTCTATAGAAATAAAATAAATTATTTCTATAGATACAAAATTTTGACAAAATTTTCTATGGAAATATGATTTTGAAAAAATACTCTATAGAAATAAAATTTTGACAAAATTTTTTATTGAAATGAAAAATTGTCATAATTATTTATATGAATTTTTGGAAATAAAATTTTGAAAAAATTTTCTTTAGATATAAAATTTTGGCAAAATTTTCTATAGAAATAAAATTTTGAAAAAAATTGCTTTAGAAATAAAATTTTGGCGAAATTTTCTATTGAAACAAAATTTGAAAGAGAAATTCTATAGAAATAAAATAAATTATTTCTATAGATACAAAATTTTGACAATTTTTTCTATAAAAATAGGTTAAAAAAAATACTCTATAAAAATAAAATTTTGACAAAATTTTCTATAGAAATGAAATTTTGACAAAATTGTTTATAGGAATTTTTGAAAATAAAATTTTGATAAAAATTTCTATAGAAAATTTTATTTCTATAGAGAATTTTATCAACATTTTTTATCTATAATTTACTCAAAATTTAATGTCTATAGAAAAATGTGCCAACATTTTATTTGCATCGAATATTTTGTCAAAACTTTATTTCTATGGAAAATTTTGACAAAATTTTATTTCTATAAAAAATTCTGAAAAAATTTTATTTCATATTTGTTGTTTTGATTTCAGCTTAAAAACCATTGCATTGACTAAACTAAAAGAGTAGCTTAACCAACAGAGGAAAAGAATGCTTGTCAAATTTATTTCGACAAAGCTCTATAGACTGCAAGATGGTTGGATGGACGCATGTTTCGGAATTTCCACATTCCTCATCAGCATAATTGGTTGATAGTTTTGCTGCAAGTAGGGGATGATGATGAGGAATGTGGTCATTCCGAAACGTGCCCAAAAAAATTTTGATAAACATTCTTTTCAACTGTTGGTTAAGCTACTCTTGTAGTTTAGTCAACGCAATTGTTTTTAAGCTGAGATCAAAACAACACAACAAGTATGATTGAGGTACAAACAATAACAAAATAAAAAAAAAATATTTCTATAGAAAATTTTGACAAAATTGTATTTCTATAGAAAATTTTGACAAAATTTTATTTCAATAGAAATTTTTGTCAAAATTTTATCTCTATAGAAAATTTTGTCAAGAGTTTATTTCCATAGAAAATTTTGTCAAAATTTTATTTCTATAAAAAATTTTGTTCAAATTGTATTTCTGTAGAAAATTTTGTCCAAATTGTATTTCTATAGAAAATTTTGTCAAAATTTTATTTCTATAGAAAATTTTGTCAAAATTTTATTTCTATAGAAAATTTTGTCAAAATTTTATTTCTATAGAAAATTTTGTTAAAATTTTATTTCTGTAGAAAACTGTGTCAAAATTTTATTTCTATAGAAAATTTTGTCAAAATTTCATTTCTATAGAAAATTTTGTAAAATTAATTTCTATAGAAAATTTTGTCAACATTTTATCTCTATAGAAAATTTTGTCAAAAGTTTATTTCCATAGAAAATTTTGTCAAAATTTTATTTCTATAAAAAATATTGTCCAAATTGTATTTCTGTAGAAAATTTTGTCAAAATTTTATCCCTATAGAAAATTTTGTCAAAATTTTATCTCTAATCTCTATCTCTGTTGTCTAAATTTTATTTCTCTAGAAAATTCTGTTAAAATTTTAATTCTACAGAAGATTTTTGTCAAAGTTTTATTTCTATAGAAAAGTTTATCAATTTTTTTCTATAGAAACATTTGTCAAAATTTTTTCTGTAGAACTTGATTTCTATAGAAAATATTGTAACAATTTTATTTCTATAGAAAATTTTGTCAAAATTTTATTTCCATAGAAATTTTTGTCAAAATTTTATTTCTATAGAAAATTTTATCAAAATTTTATCTCTATAGAAGATTTTGTCAAAATTTTATCTCTATAGATAAATTTGTCAAAATTTTATTTCTATAGAAAATTTTGTCAAAATTTTATCTCTATAGAAAATTTTTGTTAAAATTTTATTTCTATAGAAAATTTTGTCAAAGTTTTATTTTTTAGAAAATTTTGTCAAAATTTTATTTCTATAGAAAATTTTGTCAAAATTTTATTTCTATAGAAAATTTTGTCAAAATTTTATTGCTATAGAAAATTTTGTCAAATTTTTATTTCCATAGAAAATTTTATTTCTTTGTTAAAATTTTATTTCTGTAGAAAACTGTGTCAAAATTTTATTTCTATAGAAAATTTTGTCCAAATTGTATTTCTATAGAAAACTTTGTCAAAATTTTATTTCTATAGAAAATTTGGTCACAATTTTATCTCTATAGAAAATTTTGTCAAAAGTTTATTTCCATAGAAAATTTTGTCAAAATTTTATTTTTGTTTTTTTTTTTTGCAGTCTATAGGGCTTTGCCGAAATAGATTTGAAAAACATTCTTTTCCTCTGTTGGTTAAGCTACACTTGTAGTTAAGTCAATGTATGATTTTAAGCTGCAATAAAAAACAACAACAATGCTTAAAGAACAAAACCAATAATAACAAAACAATACAAATTTTATTTCTATAAAAATGTTGTCCCAATTGTATTTCTGTAGAAATTTTTGTCCAAATTGTATTTCTATAGAAAATTTTGTCAAAATTTTATTTCTATAGAACATTTTTGTTAAAATTTTATTTCTATAGAAAATTTTGTTAACATTTTATTTCTATAGACAATTTTGTTAAAATTTTAATTCTATAGAAAACTGTGTTAAAATTTTATTTCTATAGAAAATTTTGTCAAAATTTTATTTCTATAGAAAATTTTGTCAAAATTTCATTTCTATAGAAAATTTTGTCAAAATTTCATTTCTATAGAAAATTTTGTCCAAATTGTATTTCTATAGAAAATTTTGTCAAAATTTTATTTCTATAGAAATTTTTTTTCCAAATTGTATTTCTATAGAAAATTTTGTCAAAATTTCATTTCTATAGAAAATTTTGTTAACATTTTATTTCTATAGAAAATTTTGTTAAAATTTTAATTCTATAGAAAACTGTGTTAAAATTTTATTTCTATAGAAAATTTTGTCAAAATTTTATTTCTATAGAAAATTTTGTAAAATTTTCATTTCTATAGAAAATTTTGTCAAAATTTCATTTCTATAGAAAATTTTGTCAAAATTTTATTTCCATAGAAAATTTTATCAAAATTTTATTTCTATAGAAAATTTTGTCAAAAGTTTATTTCTATAGAAAATTTTGTCAACATTTTATTTCTATAGAAAATGTTGTCAAAATTTTATCTTAATTTGAGTTTTGCGTACTTGCTTCTGGGAAGCAAATTTTAACGACAGTTAAGTATCAAAATTCAGACTCGACTTCGAGTTGAATAGGTAGATTAGAGTAGATAGAAAATTTCTTCAATATTTTCAAATTGTTGTCAAAATTTTATTCTATAGAAAATTTTGTCAACATTTTATCTTTATAGAAAATACATTCACAAGTATTATTTGTGTGAAAAATTGTTCCAAACATGTTGGGCTAAATTAAAAATGACCTCTAAACACAAAGCTTTTGCACCGGAATATATTGTATTTGAAACGTACATTTTATCCGTGTATACATATGCAAATTTGACACACACACCTTCTGTGGAAGATGGACAATTTTTATAAATGAAATCTGATTATCTATTATGGCCCATTGCATGTCTGTGGGTTGTATATGCACGATACATACATATATCATACTATGCTATACTATACCTGACTAACTGACTATATTAGAGATTCAAAACTCAAATGATATAATTACTAATTAGCCTTTATAATTATATGATATTATGATACTGATAATCCTCTTATATAGGCCTTTCCGCACTCGCACTTCGCAATGAAATGACAACAAAAAATTTGTCCTTTCATAAATTTAATCAAAAATAAAGCTTTTGTTACAAAGAAATTGGTAATTTTGTACAATTGTCGTAATACCCAAGACCTGACATGCAAAGTAAGAATAAATGTGATTGTTACAAAAGTCAAAAGAAAATATCCATATGTTGACCAGAGGACAAAAGAGACCAAAGTTCGTGACAAGAATGGTTGTTTATGATTAAATTAACTAAAGTAATAAAGTACCAGTCATATGTATATTAAATATTCATTGCCTGAAACCAAAAACATCATATTCACTAATACGAGGGTAGATGCAAAAGTAAGGAACTCTATAAAAAGTAATGTGTGAACATTATTTTCATACAATCTTGAAATAACTTTAGATTGTTAGTTTTATGAAAATCGTTTAGAAGTAGAAGAGTCCAAGACGTCAGAGAGAGGATCGGTGTTTATGGCTGCTACGCCTTTTATATTTCGGGATTGGTGTTGCATTCAGCCAGCTGATATTTTTGAGGTTGGTGTTGTTTGCACACGCAAAGAAAAAAAAAAAACGTTTGGAAAACGTGTACCGAAAACGTTTTTCTTTTGTTAGAGTTTTTGAATTACTTCGAAGATTTTAAACATTTAACACCAAAAAAATCGTTTGTTACAAAATTTTTATTTTTTCAATAAAAAGGTTATTTTTGAAACAACAACACAGTCCATTTCGTTTATATCAAACACTGTTCTTTTCTGACTTTAGGTCTTTAATAAGACACATTTTACAGTTGAAAATTTAATATAGTACAATGTAATGTTGAACATTTTTTCGTAATCTTCCGAACATATCTGGAATATATGTAAAAAAAAAACTTTGGTCGAAGCAGGGATCGAACCCACGATCCTTGGCATGCAAGTCGGACGTAGCAACCTCTGCTCCACGGTGCCAAAACTAAATGTTTGTTTCTGTTAAATAAACCTTGTTTATTCGGTTCGTGGGCGCCGCAAACTATGCTACATAAATATAACATATATGGATATTTATCTATTGATGACCATAACAGGTACATAGCTCAGTGGTTAGTGTGTTGGCTTACAAAGTGCATGGTCCGCGAAATTTTAAAAATTTATAAAATCGTATAATTTCTTCTACATTGTTGGTATTACAAGAAAAAGGTGTTAAGAACTAAAAAACCTCGTGGACGTGAGAAAGATGTGAGGGAAAATGCAATTAGCAAGAAAACAATGTTTTTTTTTGAGTTTGTCTTTATGAAATTGTTTTTACATCCTGGAAAAGAATAAACGTTAATCACAAAAAGTATATACTTTTCTTCCAAATGCACTTCCTTACAGCGAAAAGCAAATGAGAAACGAACTTTGTTTGTCTAAAATTTCGTTTGGAAGGAAAGAATTATTTTTTTGCGTGCATATGAAGAAGAAAAAAGTGGCCCCATATGAAGAAGAAAAAAGTGTTCTTCCACCAAGACAACGCACCGTGCCACAAGTCATTGAGAACGATGGCAAAAATTCATCAATTGGGCTTCGAACTGCTTCCCCACCCACCGTATTCTCCAGATCTGGCCCCCAGCGACTTTTTCTTGTTCTCAGACCTCAAAAGGATGCTCGCAAGCAAAAAATTTGGCTGCAATGAAGAGGTGATCGCCGAAACTGAGGCCTATTTTGAGGCAAAACCGAAGGAATACTACCAAAATGGTATCAAAAAATTGGAAGGTCGTTATAATCGTTGTATCGCTTTTTAAGGGAACGGTGCACTACGAATTTTGACAAAAGAAAGAAATAAAATTATGACAAAATTTTCTATAGAAATAAAATTTTAATAAAATTTTCTATAGAAATAAAACTTTACCAAAATTTTCTATAGAAGTGAAAATTACACAAAATATTCTATAAAAATAGGAATAAAATTTTGACAAAATTTTTTTTAGAAATAAAATTTTGACAAATTATTCAATAGAAATAAAATTTTGACAAAATTGCCTATTAAAATTAAATTTTGACACAATTTTCTATAGAAATAAAATTTTCACATAATTTTCTATAGAAACAAAATTCTCACAAAATTTTCTATAGAAATAAAATTTTGACAAAGTTTTCTATAGAAATAAAATTTTGACAAAGTTTTCTATAGAAATAATATTTGAAAAAAATTTTTATAGCAATAAAATTGTGACAAATTTTTCTATATAAATAAAATTTTGACAAAATTTTTTTGTAGAAATAGAATTGGAACAAATTTTCTATGGAAATAAAATTTTTACAAAATTTTCTATGGAAATAAATTTTTGACAAAATTTTCTAAAGAAATAAAATTTTGACAAAATTTTCTATGGAAATAAAACTCTGAAAAAATTTTCCATAGACACAAAATTTTCTATAGAAATAAAATTTTGACAAAATTTTTTATAGATACAAAATTTTGAAAAAATTTTCTATAGAAATAAAATTTTGAAAAAATTTTCTATAGAAATACAATTTTGACAAAATTTGCTATAGAAATACAATTTTGACAAAAAATTAATAGAAAGAAAATTTTGACAAAATTTTCCACAGAAATAAAATTTTGACAAAATTTTCCATAGAAATAAAATTTCTATAGAAATACAATATTGACAAAAAAAAAAATGTAATAGAGAGGAAATTTTGACAACATTTTTTATAGAAATAGAATATGGACAAAAGTCTCCATATAAATAAAATTTTGGCAAAGCTTTCGATAGAAATAAATGTTTGACAAAATTTTCTATAGAAATAAAATTATGAAAAAATTTTCTATAGAAATACAATTTTGAAAAAAAATTTCTATAGAAATAAAATTTTGACAAAATTTTCTATAGAAATAAAACTTTAACAAAATTTTCTATGGAAATGAAATTTTAACAAAATAATCTATGGAAATAGAAATAAAATGTTGACAATTTAGAAATAAAATATTAGCAAAATTTTCTTTAGAAATAAAATTTGGCAAAATTTTCTATAGAAATAAAATTTTGACAAAATTGTCTATTCAAATGAAATTTTGACAAAATTTTCTATAGAAATAAAATTTGGCAAAAATTTCTATAGAAAAAAAGTTTTGACAAAATTTTCTATAGAAATATAATTTTGACAAAATTTTCTATAGAAATAAAAATTTCACAAAATTTTCAATAGAAATTTTTCTAAAGAAATACAATTGTGACTGTAATAAAATTTCGACAAAATTTTCTATAGAATTTTTTCTAAAGAAATATAATTTTGACTGTAATAAAATTTTGACAAAATTTTCTATAGAAATAAAATTATGACAAAATTTTCTATAGAAATAAAACTTTAACAAAATTTTCTATGGAAATGAAAATTTTACAAAATATTCTATAGAAATAGAAATAAAATTTTTACAAATTAATCTATAGAAATAAAATGTTTACAAAATATTCTTTAGAAATAAAATTTGGCAAATTTTTCTATAGAAATAAAATTTTGACAAAATTGACTATTGACATGAAATTTTGACAAAATGTTGACAAAAGAAATAAGACTTTAACAAAATTTTCTACAGAAAGGAAAATATTCTATAGAAATAAAATTTTGACAAAATTTTGTATAAAAATACAATTGTGACAATTTTTTTTTATAGAAATAAAATTTTGAAAAAATTTTCTATAGAAATAAAATTTGAAAAAAATTTTCTATAGAAATAAAATTTGAAAAAAATTTCTATGGAAATAAAATTTTCACAAAATTTTCTATGGAAATAAAATTTTGACAAAATTTTCTAAAGAAATAAAATTTTAACAAAATTTTCTATAGAAATAAAATTTTGAGAAAATTTTCTATAGAAATAAAATTTTGAGAAAATTTTCTATAGAAATAAAATATTGACAAAATTTTCTATAGAAATAAAATTTTTACAAAATTTTCTATAGAAATAAAATTTTGAGAAAATTTTCTATAGAAATAAAATTTTGAAAAAATTTTCTATAGAAATACAATTTTGACAAAATTTGCTATAGAAATACAATTTTGACAAAAAAATTAATAGAAGGAAAATTTTGACAAAATTTTTTATAGAAATAGAATATGGACAAAAGTCTCCATATAAATAAAATTTTGACAAAGCTTTCTATAGAAATAAATTTTTGACAAAATTTTCTATAGAAATAAAATTATGAAAAAATTTTCTATAGAAATAAAATTTTGAAAAAATTTTCTATAGAAATAAAATTTTAACAAAATTTTCTATAGAAATAAAACTTTAACAAAATTTTCTATGGGAATGAAATTTTAACAAAATATTCTATAGAAATAGAAATAAAATTTTGACAATTTTTACTATAGAAATAAAATTTTGACAAAATTGTCTATTGAAATGAAATTTTGACAAAATTTTCTATAGAAATAAAATTTGGCAAAATTTTCTATAGAAAAAAAGTTTTGACAAAATTTTCTATAGAAATATAATTTTGACAAAATTTTCTAGAAATAAAAATTTCACATAATTTTCTATAGAAATTTTTCTAAAGAAATATTATTTTGACTGTAATAAAATTTTGACAAAATTTTCTATAGAAATTTTTCTAAAGAAATATAATTTTGACTGTAATAAAATTTTGACAAAATTTTCTATAGAAATAAAATTATGACAAAATTTTCTATAGAAATAAAACTTTAACAAAATTTTCTATGAAAATGAAAATTTTACAAAATATTCTATAGAAATAGAAATAAAATTTTTACAAATTAATCTATAGAAATAAAATTTTTACAAAATTTTCTTTAGAAATAAAATTTGGCAAAATTTTCTATAGAAATAAAATTTTGACAAAATTGTCTATTGACATGAAATTTTGACAAAATTTTCTATGGAAATAAAATTTTGACAAAATTTTCTATAGAAATAAGACTTTAACAAAAATTTCTACAGAAAGGAAAATATTCTATAAAATAAAATTTTGACAAAATTTTGTATAAAAATACAATTGTGACAATTTTTTTTTTATAGAAATACAATTTTGAAAAAATTTTCTATAAAAATAAAATTTGAAAAAAATTTTCTATAGAAATAAAATTTGAAAAAAATTTTCGATGGAAATAGAATTTTGACAAAATTTTCGAAAGAAAGAAAATTTTGCCAAAATTTTCTATGGAAATGAAATTTTGACAAAATTTTCTATGGAAATAAAATTTTGGCAAAATTTTTTATGTAAATATATTTTGAACATTATTTTCTATAAAAATAAAATTTGAAAAAAATTCTATAACAATAAAATTTTTAAAAAATTTTCTATAGAAATAAAATTTTGACAAAATTTTCTGTAGAAATAAAATTTTGACAAAATTTTCTATAAAAATACAATTTTGACTGCAATAAAATTTTGACAAAAATTTTCTATAGTAATAGAATTTTGACAAAATTTTCTATAGCAATTTTTCTAAAGAAATACAATTTTGACTCTAATAAAAATTTTACAAAATTTTCTATAGAAATAAAATTTTGGCAAAATTTTCTATAGAAATAAATTTTTAACAAAATTTTCTGTAGAGTTAAAATTTTCTATAAAAATAAAATTGTTGACAAAGTTTTCTACAGAAATTTAATTGATAAAATGAAAAAAATATTATATACCTCCATCACCATACTATAGCGGTGAATTAAAAAATACGATTTCTATTGGGCTTCAAATCCAACGGCAACTGCTCTGATTTATGTTTGACATTTGGAATTATTTTGAAGCACATGATAGTCTATTTAATTCCTTAATCGTATTATCGAAGAAGTTATAATCGAATAAATTTCCCAAATATTTTCCAACATTTCAACACATTACCTGACCTAATTTACTTCACCGGAAAATGTTAACTCTTTAAGTCCATACTATTTCACATGGTTAACCATTAAATGCTATTAATTATTTAGTATCCGTTCCACAAGACAAAGACAAATGCTTTTTGTTATTACAAAAACTTCCAGCAATTTGTCGCAAACAAAAATCTCCATTATATGCCATGATAATTGAAGTTTACAAGAGGGAGAGAGAGAGAGAGAAAGAGAGACAGAAAAATAGAAAATTAATAACGAAATAAGCTCGAATACAATTGTTCCCCCTTAATGGTTACAGTAAAAGTTTTATTAAAGTTGCATTTATGAATATTGCTGTGACAAGATAAAAATAAAAACAAACAAACAAACAAAAAAATACATAAAGGATAATCGGCTTATTTGATTATTATGTCATATAATATATGTGTAGTTTTATTGTAGCCAGTAAATCGATACAAATATTACAAATATTATGACAGCTTTCTACTGAAACCATATTTTTGCCACAGATGGCTACTATGGCTACTGGTTATATAAAAATTCAACTAAAGATAAAGAGGATTGCATATAATTGAATAAATGTATGTATGTTATTTCCTATCGATACTGAAAGTATTGAAAAGTTTCTTTAACGTGCTATGAATAAAATGTAAATAGTTGGTATGAGTTAGAAGTGAAAAAGATTTTTTTTTATTTTGCGCCACACTGTGCATATGTTTGCAATGCCCAGAATGAGACAAGGTAGAAACATGGTGTTTTTGGCAATAATGCTCACACCCAAAAAAATAATTCTTTCCTCCCAAACGAAATTTTGGACAAACAAAGATCGTGTAGGGCAAAGAGAAGCTTCCCGTCCAAATACCCAAAAATCAAGTACACCATATTGATTTCATAACCTCCCCCTACGGCCTTTGTAAATTTAAAGTAAATTGGAATAGTTTAATTGTTTCACGGTATCTACTTGAGGAGAAAGGAGGTCTCCCTATGCCCTTTTATGTTACCCCAACCAAATATTAAAAAATCATATACCTCATAAAAATGTCATAATCTCCCCCAAGTTCTCAGTAAAATTTCAGTAAGTCGACAAATTTTAGTTTTTTTATTGTACTCCTCGACCAAATATCGAAAAATAAAGTAGCTGTTCTTTGCATAGAGGCCCCCTTCAACCTTCCCTGAAAATGTCCAGCAAATCGGATAATTTTGTTCCAATTTTCAAAAAGTCGGGAAAGGGGGAGGTCCCCTTCCATTCCAAATATTAAACAAGTAAGGAAAGTCTAAAGTCGGGCGGGGCCGACTATATTATACCCTGCACCATTTTGTAGATTTAAATTTTCGATATCACATCCGTCAAATGTGTTGGGTGCTATATATATAAAGGTTTGTCCCAAATACTTACATTTAAATATCACTCGATCTGGACAGAATTTGATAGACTTCTACAAAATCTATAGACTCAAAATTTAAGTCGGCTAATGCACTAGGGTGGAACACAATGTTAGTAAAAACAAGTAAGGAAAGTCTAAAGTCGGGCGGGGCCGACTATATTATACCCTGCACCACTTTGTAGATCTAAATTTTCGATACCATATCACATCTGTCAAATGTGTTGGGGGCTATATATAAAGGTTTGTCCCAAATACATACATTTAAATATCACTCGATCTGGACAGAATTTGATAGACTTCTACAAAATCTATAGACTTAAAATTTAAGTCGGCTAATGCACTAGGGTGGAACACAATGTTAGTAAAAAACAAGTAAGGAAAGTCTAAAGTCGGGCGGGGCCGACTATATTATACCCTGCACCACTTTGTAGATCTAAATTTTCGATACCATATCACATCTGTCAAATGTGTTGGGGGCTATATATAAAGGTTTGTCCCAAATACATACATTTAAATATCACTCGATCTGGACAGAATTTGATAGACTTCTACAAAATCTATAGACTTAAAATTTAAGTCGGCTAATGCACTAGGGTGGAACACAATGTTAGTAAAAAAATATGGGAAACATATAAATCTGAAGCAATTTTAAGGAAATTTCGCAAAAGTTTATTTATGATTTATCGCTCGATATATATGTATTAGAAGTTTAAGAAAATTATGGTCATTTTTTCAACTATTCGACTAAGCAGTGGCGATTTTACAAGGAAAATGTTGGTATTTTGACCATTTTTGTCGAAATCAGAAAACATATATATGGGAGCTATATCTAAATCTGAACCGATTTCAACCAAATTTGGCACGCATAGCAACAATGCTAATTCTACTCTATGTGCAAAATTTCAACTAAATCGGAGCAAAAAATTAGCCTCTGTGGTCATATGAGTGTAAATCGGGCGAAAGCTATATATGGGAGCTATATCTAAATCTGAACCGATTTCAACCAAATTTGGCACGCATAGCTAAAATGCTCATTCTACTCTCTGTGCAAAATTTCAATTAAATCGGAGCAAAAAATTAGCCTCTGTGGTCATATGAGTATAAATCGGGCGAAAGCTATATATGGGAGCTATATCTAAATCTGAACCGATTTCAACCAAATTTGGCACGCATAGCTATAATGCTAATTCTACTCCCTGTGCAAAATTTCAACTAAATCGGAGCACAAAATTGGCCTCTGTGGACAAAGGAGTGTAAATCGGGCGAAAGCTATATATGGGAGCTATATCTAAATCTGAACCGAATTGGATGATATTTTGCAAATTCTTCGAGACTCATAAAATATTGGGATGTACGGAATTTGAGGAAGATCGGTTGATATACACGCCAATTATGACCAGATCGGTGAAAAATATATATGGCAGCTATATCTAAATCTGAACCGATTTTTTCCAAAATCAATAGGGATCGTCTTTGAGCCGAAACAGGACCCCATACCAAACTTTAGGACAATCGGACTAAAACTGCGAGCTGTACTTTGCACACAAAAATACATCAACAGACAGACAGACGGACAGACAGACAGACAGACGGACAGACAGACAGACAGACAGACAGACAGACAGACAGACAGACGGACATCGCTAAATCGACTCAGAATTTAATTCTAAGACGACCGGTATACTGAACGATGGGTCTCAGACTTTTCCTTCTTGGCGTTACATACAAATGCACAAACTTATTATACCCTGTACCACAGTAGTGGTGAAGGGTATAAATATGGGAAACATTTAAATCTGAAGCAATTTTAAGGAAACTTCGCAAAAGTTTATTTATGATTTATCGCTCGATATATATGTATTACAAGTTTAGGAAAATTAGAGTCAGTTTTACAACTTTGCGACTAAGCAGTGGCGATTTTACAAGGAAAATGTAGGTATTTTGACCATTTTCGTCGAAATCAGAAAAACATATATATGGGAGCTATATCTAAATCTGAACCGATTTCAACCAAATTGGGCACGCATAGCTACAATGCTAATTCTACTCCCTGTGCAAAATTTCAACTAAATCGGAGTAAAAAATTGGCCTCTGTGGCCATATGAGTGTAAATCGGGCGAAAGCTATATATGTGAGCTATATATAAATCTGAACCGATTTCAATCAAATTTGGCACACATAGCTACAATGCTAAATCTACTCCCTGTGCGAAATTTCAACCAAATTGGGCCAAAACTCTGGCTGGTAGAACCATATTAGTCCATATCGGGCGAAAGATATATATGGGAGCTGTATCTAAATCTGCCCCGATTTCAATCAAATTTTGCACACTTAACTGCACTACTAATAGTACTCCTAGTGCAAAATTTCAAACAAATTGGGCCAAAACTCTGACTTCTAGGACCATATTAGTCCATATCGGGCGAAAGATATATATGGGAGCTATATCTAAATCTGAATCGATTTCAACCAAATTTGGCACGCATAGCTACAATGCTAAATCTACTACCTGTGCAAAATATCAACCAAATTGGGCCAAACTCTGGCTTTTAGGACCATATTAGTCCATATCGGGCGAAAGATATATATGGGAGTTATAACTAAATCTGAACCGATTTCAATCAAATTTTGCACACTTGACTATACGACTAAGTGTTATGTTTGTACAAAATTTCAAGCAAATCGGTATAAAACTCTGGCTGCTAGGTCCATATTAGTGCATATCGGGCGAAAGATATATATGGGAGCTATATCTAAATCTGAACCGATTTCTTCCAAAATCAATAGGGTTCTATTCTGACCCAAATTAGGAACATGTGCCAAATTTGAAGGCGATTGGACTTAAATTGCGACCTAGACTTTGATCACAAAAATGTGTTCACAGACAGAAGGACGGACGGACAGACGGACATGGTTATATCGACTCAGGGACCCACCCTGAGCAAAGACACCATGTGTCTATCTCGTCTCCTTCTGGGTGTTACAAACATATGCACTAACTTATAATACCCTGTTCCACAGTGTGGCGCAGGGTATAAAAATAAGGGGTACATGTTAGAGGTGTGCACGTGAGTAATATTTTACTCACGCTCAATTTCGTGTCACGTGCACACCTCTAGTACATGTCTACGGGTGTTTTGTGTCTATCCGTCTATAGCTCATAGTCAATGTTGCCAGGCAAATTGTTCGGTTTACCCTACAAGGACAAAAAAAGTTCCCTACTTTCACATACATTCCCAAACAATTTTCTCTACTATATTTTTCGTTAAATTTAAAAAATTTTACAAAAAAAAAATGGTTCTAAGTACTTTATTATCTTAAAACATGAATATGCAATGTATATAACTTAGAAAATAAATTTGTATTACCACCACGGTTGCCACAGTTGGTAGAATTATACCCAAATTAGTAATCTTTTTTGTTAAATCTCTATACAAATAAAATTTTGGAAAAAGTTTCTATAAACAAATTTTTGTGAGAAATTTTGACAATAAATTCTATAGAAATAAAATTTTGAGAAAAAATTCCACTGAAATAAAATTTTGAGAAAAAATTCCACTGAAATAAAATTTTGAGAAAAAATTTCTATAGAAATATAATTTTGACAAAATGTTCTATAGAAATAAAATGTTGACAAAATTTTCTACAGGAATAAAGTTTACCACACATTGTTAAAGATCAAGCCTTGCCGGCTTCTAATTTCCTCCTCTAGAGGCACCAAAATATAAAAATTATTACAAATTGTGTTGAGCCAACTTTTAGTACGATCGGTTAATAAATAAGAGTTCTGTGGCCAAATTTGGGAAAATCGGGCTATATCTAAATCTGCCCCGATTTCGATGATTTTTTGCACATATAGTTAGTGCTATAGAAGACTACATTTAGCCAAATTTGGGTAAGATCGGTTGATAAATAAGGGTTTTATGGCCAACTTTAGAAAAATCGGGCGGTACATATATATGGGAGCTGTAGCTAAATCTGAACCGATTTCGATGATTTTTTTGCACATATAGTAAGTGCTATAAAGATTATATTTAGCCAACTTAGAGTAAGATCGGTTGATAAATAAAGGTTTTGTGGCCAAATTTGAGAAAATCGGGCGATACATATATATGAGAGCTATATCTAAATCTGAACCGATTTGGAAGAAATTTTGCAGACTTGAAGGGCGATGGGAAAGATTACCTTTTGCCAAATTTGATGACGATCCCTTTGAAAAAAACGCGCAATGTGACCCCATTTGTCGAAATCGGGCGATACAATATATGGGAGCTATATCTAAATTTGATCCGATTTCTTCCAAATTCAATAGCGTTCGTCCTTGTGCCCAAAAAACTCCCTGTACCAAATTTCATCAAAATCGGTTAATAATTGCGACCGGAATCCTGTGAACAACAAATACATGGACAGACGGACGGACGGATGGACACCAAGCGCTAGATCGACTCAGGAGGTGATTCCGAGTCGATCGGTATATATTTTATGGGGTCTAAAATCAATATTTCTGGTAGGCACATTTTTTGGCCGATCAAACTTATTATACCCTGACCACTATGTGGTTTAGGGTATAATAATTGGATCATTTAATTTTGTGATTGAATCAGAAAAAAATTCTGTGTATTTCTAATGATTTTGCCATATATTTAAAAACCCTCTTTTAAGTAAAAAAAATAAATAAATTAAATACAATTTAGTTTAATTTATATTATGCATTCTCACAAGCTCTCAGATCCTCGAGTACTTGTTTTAAACCAGTGCTTCGAATATCCGTCCATTATAGATTTTTATTTGTGGTAGTCAACTCAATTCATCATAACCACTTGTATGTTAGAACGTGCTGTTTAAATAGGAGAGGGGAAATTCATTTTTGTTGTCTTTAAGGAGCAAGTAGCTCCTTTGAAAGGCTTCATGAGGATGAACGTCATGTAATTTTATATAAAACGGAGGCATGATTGATTGATGGAGATTATGTTTTTCTTATTGTAAAAATAAGTAAGCAAAAGAAAAATATTTGCTTATATGTGTTTCTTTTTTTGATGGAAAGAATTTTTTGGGCGAAAAAAAGAAACGGGATTTAAGGATTATCAGATATTTGTGGGCCTTAAGTAAACATCTACCATCTTAAAGTGTGAGTATTTATTTTCAAAGCTTTACAAGGATTTTCTTGGAAGAATGCAATCATTATGATGAGCTTTTTCAAGGTAAAAAAGGCTTTGGAAAATTAACATTTACTTCTTAAATCTTGTTTACACTTTGCACTTGCTACAAATAACAATACGGAGTATCCTAACTGAAGGACTTGTGAAAATTTTAGGAAATTTGTATTTGTCATAAGGGGCTATGCAAACTGAGTCAAATGAATGGATGTTTAAAGTTCAAATAGGGCCAAAAAAATCGATATGAAAAAAGTTTTGAATGGCTACGTTGGAATACCTCGTAACATATTTATTAAGGGCGGTTTCGTTTTGCAAAAAAATATGTTGCCCTGGTGTTACACTACTTTTTCCGTCATTGTATTTTCGCTCAAATAATAGTGTCGTTCCAAAGTTATTGTTAATTCATAATATTGTAAGGGATACAGGATCCAAAATCTATGACAGTGTCCCTTATATTTGGCAATCAATTTCGAGAATGTTGCACCTTTTTTCCCAATCGAAATCGCCATAAGTGTTTCATATTTTATCCCAGCAAAGGAGCTTCCAAAAAAGTAGCTTGGATCCTCAATTTGTAATCCGGAAGTAGTGTAAACTTGAATCATCCCCATTGAATTTCACATGTGATTGTCACAGGACAGAAGTACTCCATTTTGGGATCCTTTGCATTGCCTTATAAGTTGTGCCTTGGAAGTTCATTTGGATGAAGAAATTTAAAAATCTTAAATTTTTTTTGCAATTTTTCAGTCTTTATTTTTATACCCTCCACCATAGGATGGGGGTATATTAACTTTGTCATTCCGTTTGTAACACATCGAAATATTGCTCTAAGACCCCATAAAGTATATATATTCTGGATCGTGGTGAAATTCTGAGTCGATCTAAGCATGTCCGTCCGCCTGTTGAAATCACGCTAACTTCCGAACGAAACAAGCTATCGACTTGAAACTTGGCACAAGTAGTTATTATTGATGTAGGTCGGATGGTATTGCAAATGGGCCATATCGGTCCACTTTTAGGTATAGCCCCCATATAAACGGACCCCCAAATTTGGCTTGCGATTGCTCTAAAAGAAGCAAATTTCATCAGATCAGGCTGAAATTTGGTACATAGTGTTAGTATATGGTCTCTAACAACCATGCAAAAATTGGTCCATATCGGTCTATAATTATATATAACCGTTCTCCAGCTTTGACCTCCGGAGCCTCTGGGAGGAGCCAAATTCATCCGATCCGATTCAAATGTGGAACGTGGTGTTAGTATATGGTGTCTAACATCCATGCAAAAATTAGTCCACATCGGTTCACAATTATATATAGCCCCCATATAAGCCGATACCCAGATTTAGCTTGCGGAGCCTCAAAGAGAAACGAATTTCATCCTATCCGACTGAAATTTGGTACATGGTGTTGGTATATGGTCTCTAACATCCATGCAAAAATTGGTCCATATCGGTCTATAATTATATATAGCCCCCTTATAAACCGTTCTCCAGATTTGACCTCCGGAGCCTCTGGGAGGAGCCAAATTCATCCGAACCGATTCAAATGTGGAACGTGGTGTTAGTATATGGTCTCCAACAACCATGCAGAAATTGCTCCACATCGGTCCATAATTATATATAGCCCCCATATAAGCCGATACCCAGATTTGGCTTGTGGAGCCTCAAAGAGAAGCAAATTTCATCCGATCTTGCTGAAATTTGGTACATGGTGTTAGTATATGGTCTCTAAAAACCATGCAAAAATTGGTCCATATCGGTCTATAATTATATATAGCCCCCTTTTAAACCGTTCTCCAGATTTGACCTCCGGAGCCTCTGGGAGTAGCCAAATTCATCCGATGCGGTTCAAATGTGGAACGTGGTGTTAGTATATGGTCTCTAACAACCATGCAAAAATTGGTCCATATTGGTCTATAATTATATATAGCCCCCTTATAAACCGTCTCCAGATTTTACCTCCGGAGCCTCTGGGAGGAGCCAAATTCATCCGATCCGGTTCAAATGTGGAACGTGGTGTTAGTATATGGTGTCTAACATCCATGCAAAAAGTGGTCCACATCGGTTCACAATTATATACAGCCCCCATATAAACCGTTCCCCATATATGGCTTGTGGAGCCTCAAAGAGAGGCAAATTTCATCCGATCCGGTTGAAAGTTGGAACATGGTGTTAGTATATTGTCTCTAACTACCGTGCCAGAATTGGTCCATATCGGTCCATAATTATATATAGCCCCCTTATAAACCGTTCTCCATATTTGACCTCCGGAGCCTCTTGGAGGAGCAAAATTCATCCGATCCGGTTCAATTCGATTGTGGATGACAGTGTTTAGAAGAAGTTTCTACGCAATCTATGGTGGAGGGTACATAAGCTTCGGCCTGTATATACTTGTTCGGCCGTATATACTTGTTATTAGTATTTTTTGTTACACTTTTATTTTCTTATTATCTAATTTTTACAAATTGAAAAACTTCTTCGCTTCCAACGTGGCGGTTGAACCTGGGATTGTTGGCACCATAAAAGAACGCCTTATCACAGCCATGAACGCCATTGAACAGAATGCATCAAAACGTCAATTCAAATGTTTGTGATATGAACCTAATTTGACACCACGGCATGACATTCTAACTACTTCCTGAGATGTTCTTTATTATTATAAAATAAAGAACAAAACTACTCCTACGAATATTTCTTGAAAATTTGAAAACTTTTCACTTTTCATTAATGTACTCCACAGATCCTAGAACCATGGAAGTCATTTAGCAAATCTAATGACCATACAAACAACTACACAAAAAAAAAAGCCATCCATATAAAATATTTAAAATAAGTGAAACTGTAATAAAAGTTTCCCAGAATTCACCTGAGGCTCTGGATAATCTCTAGTGGACTAGAAACTAAAAAGAACAAAACACAATGTTGCTAAAGCTACTAGCATAGGCGATTGGGCCTAACATAAATGGGAGAAAATAACCAAGCCTTCTGGGCAAGTTTGCTAAATGTTGCAGGAGAAATTTAATGTGGTCTTTTTTTGTGTGTCTTTTCTGGCAGAAGATCAACCATACGGCGAACAAAAGAAAAACTGAAACAAATTTCACTGCAATTTAAAAAATATATAGAAAATAACAGCAAGCAAACAGGACCTGCTATAACAAAGGACACTACCTTTGCTTTGCTATCCCCAGCTCACTCATTGCTTCCCTAGTAAGAGAGGTGAGGAGGGAAGGCCTTTTGTGTTAGCAACACAAAAGAAATGTTTGTTCATTTCTTTTTGTTGAGGAAAATCCTTGTACACCAAGCCAGATTAATTTATCTCATATCCTACTCTCTACCTCTCTCTCTCATTCTCTCTTCATTTATTTTACTGAATTTTTCACATCTCTATATAAACTGAGGACATATACAAAGTGGTTGATATGTATTACAACCAATTTCAGGTTGCTATAATTTCTGACAGCTTACAGATTTACCATTGCTCGTTACCGTGTTCAGTGTTCTCAATTTATCTATTTTATAGCTAGATCTAGCTATTTTTGATGTTGCTGGAAAAATTGTATAATTGCTATAATCTAGAAATAAAATGTTGACAAAATGTTCTATAGAAAAAAAATTTGACAAAATGTTCTATAGAAAAAAATTTTTGACAAAATGTTCTATAGAATTACAATCTTGACAAAATTGTCTATAGAAATAACATTTTGACAAAATTTTCCATAGAAATAAAATTTTGACAACATTTTCCATAGAAATAAAATTTTGACAAAACATTCTATAGAAATAAAATTTTGACAAAATTTTCTATAGAAATAAAATTTGGAAAAAATTGTCTATAGAAATAATATTTTGAAAAAATTTTCTATAGAAATAAAATTTGACAAATTTTTCTATGGAAATAAAATTTGCACAATATTTTCCATAGAAATAAAATTTTGACAAAATTTGCTATGGAAATAAAATTTTGAAGAAATTTCTATAAAAATGAAATTTGTACAAAATTTTCTCTAGAAATAAAATTTTTACAAAATTTTCTTAGAAATAAAATTTTGACAAAATTTTCGATAGAAATAACATTTTGACAATATTTGCTATAGAAATAAAATTTTGAGAAAATTTACTATAGAAGAACAATTTTGACAAATTTGTCTATAGAAATAAAATCTTGACGAAATTTTCTACAGATATAAAATTTTGACAAAATTTTCCATATAAATAAAATGTTGACAAAATTTTCTAAAGAACTAAAATTGTGAAAAAATTTTCTATAGAAATAAAATTTTGACAAAATTTTCTATAGAAATACAATTTTGACAAAATTTTCTATAGAAATAATATTTTGACAACAGTTGCTATAGAAATAAAATTTTGAAAAAATTTACTATAGAAATAAAATTTTGACAAAATTTTCTATAGAAATAAAATTTTGACAACATTTTCTATGGAAATAAAATTTTGACAAAATTGTTTATGTCAGTAATATTTTGACAAAGTTTTTCATGGAAATACAATTAATACAAAATTTTCTATAGAAATAACATTTTGACAAAATTTTCTATAGAAATAAAATTTTGACAAAATTTTCTTACAAATAAAATTTTGTATATAAATAAAATTTTGATAAAATTTTCAATAGAAATAATATTTTGACAACATTTGCTATAGAAATAAAATTTTGAGAAAATTTACTATAGAAGTAATTTTGTCAACATTTTTTTTTATAAAATTAAAATTTTGACAAAATTTTCTACAGATATAAAATGTTGACAAAATTTTATTTCTATAGTAAATTTTCTCAAAATTTTATTTCTATAGCAAATGTTTTCAAAATATTATTTCTATAGAAAATTTTGTCAAAATTGTATTTCTATAGAAATAAAATTTGGATAAAATTGTCTATAGAAATAACGCCTTTATAGAAATAGAAATACAATTTTATAGAAATACAATTTTGACAAAATGTTCTATAGAAATAATATTTTGACAACATTTGCCATAGAAATAAAATTTTGAGAAAATTTACTTTAGAAATAAAATTTTGACAAAATTTTCTATAGAAATAAAATTTTGACAAAATTTTCTATGTCAGTAATATTTTGCAAAGTTTTCCATGGAAATACAATTAACACAAAATTTTCTATAGAAATAAAATTTTGACAAAATTTTCTTAGAAATAAAATTTTAATAAAATTTTGTATATAAATAAAATCTTGGCAAAACTTTCTATAGAAATAATATTTTGACAACATTTGCTATAAAAATAAAATTTTGAGAAAATTTACTAAGAAGTAAAATTTTGAAAACATTTTTTATAAAATTAAAATTTTTGCAAAATTTTCTACAGATATAAAATTTTGACAAAGTTTTCCATAGAAATAAAATTTTGACAAAATTTTCTATAGAAATACAATTTTGACAAAATGTTCTATAGAAATAATATTTTGACAACATTTGCTATAGAAATAAAATTTTGAAAAAATTTACTATAGAAATAAAATTTTGACAAAATTTTCTATAGAAATAAAATTTTGACAACATTTTCTATAGAAATAAAATTTTGACAAAATTTTTTATGTCAGTAATATTTTGACAAAGTTTTCCATGGAAATACAATTAACACAAAATTTTCTATAGAAATAAAATTTTGACAAAATTTTCTATAGTAATAAAATTTTGACAAAATTTTCTTACAAATAAAATTTTGATAAAATTTTCCATAGAAATAATATTTTGACAACATTTGCTATAGAAATAAAATTTTGAGAAAATTTACTATAGAAGTAATTTTGTCAACATTTTTTTTTATAAAATTAAAATTTTGACAAAATTTTCTACAGATATAAAATTTTGACAAAATTTTATTTCTATAGTAAATTTTCTCAAAATTTTATTTCTGTAGCAAATGTTGTCAAAATATTATTTCTATAGAAAATTTTGTCAAAATTGTATTTCTATAGAAATAAAATTTGGATAAAATTGTCTATAGAAATAAAATTGTGACAAAATTTTCTATAGAAATAAAATTTTGACAAAATTTTCTATAGAAATAAAATTTTGACAAAATTTTATATAGAAATATAATTTTGACAAAATGTTCTATAGAAATAATATTTTGACAACATTTGCTATAGAAATAAAATTTTGAGAAAATTTACTATAGAAATAAAATTTTGACAAAATTTTCTATAGAAATAAAATTTTGACAAAATTTTCTATGTCAGTAATATTTTGACAAAGTTTTCCATGGAAATACAATTAACACAAAATTTTCTATAGAAATAAAATTTTGACAAAATTTTCTTAGAAATAAAATTTTAATAAAATTTTGTATATAAATAAAATCTTGGCAAAATTTTCTATAGAAATAATATTTTGACAACATTTGCTATAGAAATAAAATTTTGACAAAATTTACTATAGAGGTAAAATTTTGAAAACTTTTTTATAAAATTAAAATTTTTGCAAAATTTTCTACAGATATTAAATTTTGACAAAGTTTTCCATAGAAATAAAATTTTGACAAAATTTTCTATAGAAATAAAATTGTGACAAAATTTTCTACATAAATAAAATTTTGACAAAATTTTCTATAGAAATACAATTTTGACAAAAGTTTCTATAGAAATAATATTTTGACAACATTTGCTATAGAAATAAAATTTTGAGAAAATTTACTATAGAAATAAAATGTTGACAAACTTTTCTATAAAATTAAAATTTTGACAAAATTTTCCATAGAAATAAAATTTTGATAAAATTTTCTATAGAAATAAAATTTTGAGAAAATTTACTATAGAAATAAAATTTTGAGAAAATTTACTATAGAAATACAATTTTGACAAAAGTTTCTATAGAAATAATATTTTGACAACATTTGTTATAGAAATAAAATTTTGAGAAAATTTACTATAGAAATAAAATTTTGACAAACTTTTCTATAAAATTAAAATTTTGACAAAATTTTCCATAGAAATAAAATTTTGATAAAATTTTCTATAGAAATAAAATTTTGACAAAATTTTCTATAGAAATAAAATTTTGACAAAATTTTCGATAGAAATAAAATTTTGACAAAATTTTCTATAGAAATAATATTTTGACAAAATTTGCTATAGAAATAAAATTGTGAGAAAATTTACTATAGAAGTAAAATTTTGACAACATTTTTTATAAAATTAAAATTTTGACAAAATTTTCGACAGATATAAACTTTTGACAAAATTTTCTATAGTATTAAAATTTTGGCAAAATTTTCTATAGAAATAAAATTTTGACAAAATTTTCTATAAAATTAAAATTTTGACAACATTTTATAAAGAAATAAAATTTTGACAAAATTTTCTATAGAAATAAAATTGTGACAAAATTTTGTATAGACATAAAATTTTGACAAAATTTTCTATAGAAATGAAATTTTGACAAAATTTTCTATAGAAATGAAATTTTGACAAAATTTTCTATAGAAATGAAATTTTGACAAAATTTTCCATAGAAATAAAATGTTGACAAAATGGTCTACAGAAACAAATTTTTTACAAAATTTTTTATAAAATTTAAATTTTGAAAAATTGTCTGTAAAATTAAAATGTTGACAAAATTTTCTATAAAATTAAAATTTTGACAAAATTTTCTATTGAAATAAAATTTTGACAGAATTTTCTATAGAAATAAAATTTTGAAAATTGCTTGTAGACATAAAGTTTTGAAGGCAAGACATTGAAATTGGAAAAATATATCTCCTTTCGTTGTGGCAGTATTTATCAACCACACTGTATATGCACGCGGCATGAGATGGTGGTGGTCGTCACAGAATGCATGAAATGAAATGCTAGTCCTTTTCATTAGACTTCAGGCAGGGAGATTTAAGGGACTGTTTTATGGTTGGTTCATAGTATGGTGCGTTCTTCAGATTATGCAAATGAGTCTTCTCAACGCTTTCCCTCTATTTTTATGTGGATTTTCGTTTTTCATTTTGTTTTTCCGTTTTGGTGTTTTTCTTGTTGATGTTGTTGTTACTCGTTGGCTGTTTAAAAGCGTAAATAATACATAAAACGTGTTGAACACAAATGGTTTCATCACTTGCTTGAGCCACAGAATCCTGCTGCTTTCCTACCGCAACCAATCTCTCTTTGTGCCCCTCACCCTCGCAAATTTAGCTCCAATATCCTTTTTGTGCTCTATATATTTCGTAGCTCGTTTGTTACTTTAAATATGACATGAAAAATAAACAAGCAAGTTTTCTCTTCGGTTCTGCTTTGGTTTTTTTTTTCTTTGTCTAGTAACAATTTAAATTAAATGTTTAAGGGGCGATAAAAATGTAAGGGACAAACTGCTGAGGAAGAGCTAACTCAAGGAATTAAAGTAAATCTTGACAGGGGAAATGGTGGGTGTGGATGCGAAGAGAATAATGTTTATTTTGTTAACTGAAGTTTGAATGTGTTTCAGATTTTGGTCACTGATTTTGGTTCATCGTGGCCATGGCAATATTTCTACGACGAATCACTTTAGCAAGGATGACAAAGTGGATGGGGTTTAAACAAATATTCTTTCGTCTTACGTGGATCGAACAAAAAATGCCAGAGACAAATATTTAAGTTCTCTGAAAGGTTCATCGAATTAAGTGAACCGATGAAAGCTCAAAAGTCAAGAACGTGAATTTCACATTGATTTTTTAATGGTTACTTTTTATGAGAATGGTAGGAAAAGCACGCGTGCAAAAATATAAACAATATTTGTATAACCTTCACCCAGGGCTGCCAATAAAATTTCAAGAAAAATCGTAATTTTGATTTTCATCGCAAAAATTCAAATTCCATCCAAATCCTAAAAAATAAAAATTTTCATATGAAAAACTTCTTTTCCTCATATCTGCTAAATTAAGAATCCTTAAGCGAAAAGGAGGTTAATTCATGATCACCCACTAAATATCGAAAATTTTCATCCACATCTTAAAAAAAATCACATATTTATATGAAAAATTTCTTTTGCTCATATCTCCTAAACTAATCGCTCTACAGCGAAAATCCATACCGAAATCAGATATAAATTTCTGAGAAAATAAAATGACTGCGTCAAACATGTTACATGGTCACCATCCAAAAATAACATTTTGCTTTTAAACATGTTTGAGGTGAGTAGAGCTACAAGGAGGTTCATTCGTGACCGCCAAAAAAAAATTAAAAAAATTTTTTTTCTATAGAAAAATTTGTCAAAATTGTATTACTATACAAAATTTTGTCAAAACTTTATTCCTATAGAAAATTTTGTTGAAATTTAATTTCTAGAAAAAATTATTTCTGTAGAAATTTTATTTCTATAGAAATGTTTGTCAAAATTTTATTTATTGAGAAAATTTTGTCAAAATTTTATTTCTATTGGAAATTTTGTCATAATTGTATTTGTATAGAACATTTTTTTCAAAATTTTATTCCTATATAAAATTTGTCAAAATTTTAATTCCATTTAAAATTTTTTCAAAATTTTATTTCTACAGAAAATTTTGTCAAAATTTTATTTCTATAGAAAATTTTGTCAACATTTTATTTCTATACAAAATTTTGTCAAATTTTGTTTCTATAGAAATTTTTGTCAAAATTTTATTTCTATAGAATATTTTGTCAAAGCTTTATTTCTATAGAATATTTTGTCAAAACTTTATTTCTAAAGAAAATTTTGCCAAAATTTTATTTCTATAGAAATTTTTGTCAAAAATTTATTTCCATAGAAAATTTTTTCAACATTTTATTTCTATACAAAATTTTGTCAAATTTTGTTTCTATAGAAAATTTTGTCAAAATTTTGTTTCTATAGAATTTTTTGTCAAAGCTTTATTTCTTTATTTCTAAAGAAAATTTTGTCAAAATTTTATTTCTATAGAAATTTTTGTAAAAATTGTATTTCTATAGAAAATTTCGCCAAATTTTATTTCTATAGAAAATTTCGCCAAATTTTATTTCTATAGCAAATTTGGTCAAAATTTTATTTTTATAGAAAATTTTGTCAAAATTTTATTTCTATAGAAAATTTTGTCAAAATTTATTTCTATAGAAAATTTTGTCAAAATTTTATTTTTTGAAAAAATTTTGTCAACATTTTATTTCTATTGAAAATTGTGTAAAAATTGTATTTCTATAGAAAATTTCGCCAAATTTTATTTCTATAGCAAATTTGGTCAAAATTTTATTTTTATAGAAAATTTTGTCAAAATTTTATTTCTATAGAAAATTTTGTCAAAATTTTATTTCTATAGAAAATTTTGTCAAAATTTTATTTCTATAGAAAATTGTGTCAAAATTTTATTTTATAGAAAATTTTGTCAAAATTTTGTTTTTATAGAAAATTTTGTCAAAATTTTATTTCTATAGAAAATTGTGTCAAAAATTTATTTTTTCGGAAGGTTCAAGTGTGGTTCATTGTTGGGTTTAATGAACTGCCTGAATTTATTCTGATAATTGGTTGATAGTTTTGCTGCAAGTAGAGGATGCTGATGAGGAATGTGGTAATTCCGAAACGTGCGTCCATCCAACCATCTTGCAGTCTATAGGGCTTTGCCCAAATAAATTTGACAAACATTCTTTTCCTCTGTTGGTTAAGCTACACTTGTAGTTTAGTCAATGTGTGGTTTTAAGCTGAAATAAAAAAAAAAAAAACAAAACAAAACAAATGCTTAAAGAATAAAACAACAATAACAAAACAAAACGAATGAAAAATTTATTTCTATAGAAAATTTTGTCAAAATTTAATTTCTTGATAAATTTTTGTCAACATTTTTTTTCTTGATAAAATGGTGTCAAAATTTTATTTCTATAAAAATTTTTATCAAAATTTTATTTCTATAGAAAATTTTGTCAAAATTTTATTTCTATAGAAAATTTTGTTAAAATTTTATTTTTATATGGAATTTAGTCAATATTTTATTTCTATAGAAAATTTGGCAAACATTTTATTTTTATTGAAAATTTTGTCAAAATTTTAATTCCATAGAAAATTTTGTGAAAATTTCATTTCTATAAAAAATTTTATCAAAATTTTATTTCTATAGAAAATTTGGTTAAAATTTTATTTCTATAGAAAATTTTGTTAAAATTTTATTTCTATAGAAAATTTCGTCAAAATTTTATTTCTATAGATAATTTTGTCAAAATTTTATTTCTATAGAAAGTTTAGTCAAAATTTTATTTCTATAGAAAATTTTGTCAAAATTTTATTGCTATAGAAAACTTTGTCAAAATTTTATTTCTATAGAAAATTTTGTTAAAATTTTATTGCTATAGAAAATTTTGTCAAAATTTTATTTCTATAGAAAATTTTGTTAAAATTTTATTTTTATAGAAAATTTTGTCAAAATTTTATTTCTATAGAATTTTGTCAAAACGTTATTTCTGTAAAAAATTTTGTACAAATTTTATTTCTATTGAAAATTTTGTCAAAATTTTATTTCTATATAAAATTTTGTCAACATTTTTTTTTTCTTGAGAAAATTTTGTCAAAATTTTATTTCAATAGAAAATTTTGTCAAAATGTTATATCCATAAAAAATTTTATTTCTGTAAAAAAATTTTGTCAAAAATTATGTCAAATTTTTATATCTATAGAAAATTTTGTCAAAATTTTATTTCTTGAGAAAATGTTGTCAAAATTTTTTTTTTTGGGAAAATTTTGTCAAAATCTTATTTCTTGAGAAAATTTTGTCAAAATTTCATTTCTATAGAAAATTATGTCCAAATTTTATATCTACAGACCATTTTGCCAAAATCTTATTTCTATTAAAAATTTTGTCAAAATTTTATTTCTATTGAAAATTTTGTCAAAATTTTATTTCTTGAGAAAATGTTGTCAAAATTTTATTTCTTGAGAAAATTTTGTCAAAATTTTATTTTTTGCAAAAATTTTGTCAAAGATTTATTTCTTGAGAAAATTTTGTCAAAATTATATTTCTATAAAAAATGTTATCAAAATTTTATTTTTATTAATAATTTTGTCAAAATTTTATTTTTATTAATAATTTTGTCAAAATTTTGTTTCTATAGAAAATTTTGTCAAAATTTTATTTCTATAGAAAATTTTGTCAACATTTTATTTCTATAGGAAAATAAAGATATAAAAAAATTGTGAACTACTTTTGAGTTGAAGAGGGATATTTTGCAAAATCAAACAATACCAAACAATAAAAAAATCTACAATTTTTGGTATAATTCTACCAATTTTGGCAACCGTGTCCCTGATCCAACCTGGAGTCAGCCGTCCATATGTTGTCAAAGTCTATGTTGCACCATAAGTCTAATCGGCTTTCAATGTGGCCAAAGTGTGCAGTATGGGTCAGAATAGAATCGTTTTTATTTAAGAAGAAATCGGTTGAACTTAGATATAGCCCATTTCCTTATAAAATAGCCGCTCATGGCTGACCTCTGAGTCGATGTGGCCACGTCCTACACTGCTTCGAAGGCGCCAAAAATATGTGTGCTCCAAATTTTTTCGTTTCTAATAGTCCAAGATATGGAGCTTCGAATACAACAATAGAATTTTGCTGTAATTGACTAGAACTATTTTTACCAAATATTTGATTTTTTTTGTTTTGTTTTGATCGAAAATGGGGTTTAATTACGTGGATGGTGTAGCGGAACAAATGGTCCGATTTTAGCCAAGTTAAATATTTGGTTTTTGAACTAAAACAAAAAAAATAGCAAATTAAAATTTTAAAAATTTTTTTAAATTTTGACTATTTTTCGAAATGTTGGGATTTTTTACCCAAAAAGGACAATATAACAAGAGTGAAAAAAAATATATCTCTCAATTTGAGTCTCAAACTATTTATTGGTTTGATTATGGATAAAAAATAAAATTCTGTTATTTTTTAAAAAAGAAAAAATTAAATTTTCACCTATTTGAAAAACTTTATAGTTTAAAAATTATATTTTAAAAATTAGCATAATTTTATTCGTTGATTAGAATACTTACAAAAAGTACAAACCAAAACCAAAAAAGAAGCGAAATGAAAGCAAAATATATCGATTTTGGCATATATTGGAGAAAATTTCATAGTTACACTCAATTTTAAGTGGATTTTAGCCGAATTGACTTATACAACTGTGAGCCGATTAATTAATTAAAAAATTAAATGGTACAACAATTAATTAAAAATTTAAATGGTTCAACAAGTTTGTCAATTGATTCTCAAAAATGTAGATTACTTCCAAATGTCTTTGTTATTTAAATTAAAGAAAAATTATTTTCATAAAAATATATGCCCATTTGAATTGGTGCATTCAAAATTGCCGAGAAGCCATCCGTTTTTAGTTGCAGGCTATAAAAAAAACGATGGCCTCTTGAACAAACCTCCCTTATACAGGTTTTGTAAATTTATTGCCATTTAAGCTTTTCATAATTCCAAATGATTTTCCCCTATTAAATTCTAGCGGATTTCCCTTCTACCTAGCCTAAAACCATTTATGGAGGTGGTTACGGTTATGAGTGAAACTGCGGTGAATTTATGCGTTTGTCTGCCTGTGTGTATGGGTGACTTTCAAACAGTTCTCAAAGTTGGTAAAAAGTTAATATTAAATGAAAATTTATGCAATTAGCTTTTTAAGACATTCTAATTAAAACATTTCACAGACACTCAACAGCATTGAGTGCTCACATCTCTGTGAACCATAAAATTCTAGGGGAAATTTTAATCGGAGGAATTTTTCATCATAGGCAAACAACATTAACATAACCACCAATGTGAAGAATATTTCGAATTCGAATTGGGTTGAATATTTTCAAGGATGTCAAGCCTGGAATGAAGAACCATTACTTTTGGTATTTTGAACAATTGGATAACTCAATCATTTCTTTGTTTTTTTTCCTCATCATTTTTATGACAGCAGATAAAATTTCTTCAAAGAAAGACTGCTGATAAGAAAGGGTATGAAAGACGAAGTTCTATAGCCTGTCTTTTATTAAGGACACTGCAGGTGATGACTATGTGATGATGAATTAATGCTAAAGGCTAGAAGAGAGTGTCTATTATTTTTTGATGCCTTTCTATATAGCCTACTTGACGACTGCTAACCCCCGAGGGATTTCAAATATGTGTTAATTGTCTTTATTTATGCCATAAAATCTAACCGAGTCCCATTAATTATAATGCTTAAAAGTTGATGTATTCCATTTGGTTTATTTGTTTGCTTTGAAAATAGAAATAAAATTTGGACAAAATTTTCTATAGAACTAAAATTTTGACTATATTTTCCATAAAAATAAAAGCTTGACAACATTTTTCATAAAAATAACATTTGGACAAAATTTTCTATAGAATTAAATTTTTGACAAACATTTCTTTGGAATAAAATTTTGACAAAATTTTCTATAGAAATAAAATTTTGACAAAATTGTCTATAGAAAAATTTTGACAAAATTTTGTATAGAAATAAAATTCTGCCAAATTTTCCATAGAAATAAAATTTTGACAAAATTTTCTAAAGAAATAAAATTTTGACAAAATTTTCTAAAGAAATAAAATTTTGACAAAATTTTGTATAGGTATAACATTTTGATAAAATTTTGTATAGATATAAAATTTTGACAAAATTTTCTATAGAAATAAAATTTTGACAAAATTGTCTATAGAAAAATTTTGACAAAATTTTGTATAGAAATAAAATTCTGCCAAATTTTCCATAGAAATAAAATTTTGACAAAATTGTCTATAGAAATAAGATTTTGACAAAATTTTCTATAGAAATAAAATTTTGACAAAATTTTGTATAGGTATAACATTTTGACAAAATTTTGTATAGATATAAAATTTTGACAAAATTTTGTATAGAAATCAAATTCTGCAAAATTTTCTATAGAAATAAAATTTTGACAAAATTTTCTAAAGAAATAAAATTTTGACAAAATTTTCTAAAGAAATAAAATTTTGACAAAATTGTCTATAGAAATAAGATTTTGACAAAATTTTCTATAGAAATAAGATTTTGACAAAATTTTCTATAGAAATAAAATTTTGACAAAATTTTCTATAGAAATAAGATTTTGACAAAATTTTTTATGGCAATAAAATTTTGAAAAAATTTTCCATAGAAATAAAATTTTGACAAGATTTTCTATAGAAATAAAATCTTGCAAGGTAAGAAATTTTTTGTTTCGTAGTTTTTCTCAAAACTTTTGTAGATTATTGTTGGTTCGAGCCGTGTTCTGAATTCGGAAATTGACAAAATTTTCTATAGAAATAAAATTTTGACAAAATTTTCTATAGAAATAAATTTATGTCAAGTAAATTTTTGTCAACATAGAATTATATTTTTCACAAAATTTTCTATAGAAATAAAATTTTGACAACATTTTCTATAGAATTAAAATTTTGACAAAATTTTCTATGGAAATAAAATTTTAACAAAATTTTCTATAGAAATACAACTTTGACAAAATTTTCTATAGATATAAAAGTTATACAAAATTTTCTAAAGAATTAAAATTTTGACAAAATTTTCTATAGGATTAAAATTTTGAAAAAATTTTCTATAGAAATAAAATTTTGACAAAATTTTCTCAAGAAATAAAATTTTTACAAAATTTTCTATAGAATTAAAATTTTGACAAAATTTTCTATAGAAATAAAATTTTGACAAAATTTTCTATAGAAATAAAATTATGACAAAATTTTCTATAGAAATAAAATTTTGACAAAATTTTCTATAGAAATAAAATTTTGACAAAATTTTCTATAGAAATAAAATTTTGACAAAATTTTCTATAGAAATAAAATTTTGACAAAATTTTCTATATAAATAAAATTTTGACAAAATTTTCTATAGAAATAAAATATTGACAAAATTTTCTATAGAACTAAAATTTTGACAAAATTTTCTCAAAAAATAAAATTTTGACAAAATATTTCAAGAAATAAAATTTTGACAAAACTTTCTCAAGAAATAAAATTTTTACAAAATTTTCTATAGAATTAAAATTTTGGCAAAATTTTCTATAGAAATAAAATTTTCACAAAATTTTCTATAAAAATAAAATTTTACAAAATTTTATATAGAAATAAAATTTTGACACAATTTTCTATAGAAATAAAATTGTGACAAAATTTTCTATAGAAATAAAATTTTGCCAAATTTTTTATAGAAATAAGAATTTTTACAAAATTTTCTAAAAAAATAAGAATTTTTACAAAATTTTCTAAAGAAAAAAATGTTGACGAAATTTTCTGTAGAAATAAAATTTTGACCAAATTTTCTATAGAAATAAGATTTTTACAAAATTTTATAGAAATAAAATTTTGACAAAATTTTCTATAGAAATAAAATTTTGACAAAATTTTGTCAAGAAATAAAATTTTGACAAAATATTTCAAGAAATAAAATTTTGACAAAATTTTCTCAAGAAATAAAATTTTTACAAAATTTTCTATAGAAATAAAATTTTGACAAAATTTTCTACAGAAATAAGATTTTGACAAAATTTTATAGGAATAAAATTTTGACAAAATTTTCTATAAAATAAAACCTTTGGCTATATTTTCTTTAGAAATAAAATTTTGACAAAATTTTCTATAGAAATAAAATTTTGACAAAATATTTCAAGAAATAAAATTTTCACAAAATTTTCTATAAAAATAAAATTTTACAAAATTTTATATCGAAATAAAATTTTGACAAAATTTTCTATAGAAATAAAATTTTGCCAAATTTTTTATAGAAATAAGAATTTTTACAAAATTTTCTAAAGAAATAAGAATTTTTACAAAATTTTCTATAGAAATAAAACTTTGGCTAAATTTTCTATAGAAATAAAATTTTGACAAAATTTTCTCAAGAAATAAAATTTTGACAAAATTTTCTATAGAAATAAAATTTTGACAAAATTTTCTATAGAAATAAAATTTTGACAAAATTTTCTATAGAAATAAAATTTTGACAAAATTTTCTACAGAAATAAGATTTTGACAAAATTTTATAGAAATAAAATTTTGACAAAATTTTATAGAAATAAAATTTTGACAAAATTTTCTATAGAAATAAAACTTTGGCTAAATTTTCTATAGAAATAAAATTTTGACAAAATTTTCTTAAGAAATAAAATTTTGACAAAATATTTCAAGAAATAAAATTTTGACAAAATTTTCTCATGAAATAAAATTTTTACAAAATTTTCTATAGAATTAATATGTTGACAAAATTTTCTATAGAAATAAAATTTTGATAACATTTTTAATAGAAATAAGATTTTGACAAAATTTTCTATAGAAATAAAATTTTGACAAAATTTTCTATAGAAATAAAATTTTGACAACATTTTCTATAGAAATAGAATTTTTACAAAATTTTCTATAAAAATAAAATTTTACAAAATTTTATATAGAAATAAAATTTTTACACAATTTTCTATAGAAATAAAATTGTGACAAAATTTTCTATAGAAATAAAATTTTGCCAAATTTTTTATAGAAATAAGAATTTTTACAAAATTTTCTAAAGAAATAAGAATTTTTACAAAATTTTCTAAAGAAAAGAAATGTTGACGAAATTTTCTATAGAAATAAAATTTTGACCAAATTTTCTATAGAAATGAAATGTTGACAAAATTTTCTATAGAAATAAAATTTTGACAAAATTTTCTATAGAAATAAAATTTTGATAAAATTTTTAATAGAAATAAGATTTTGACAAAATTTTCTCTAGATATAAAATTTTGACATAATTTTCTATAGAAATGAAATTTTGACAAAATTTTCTACAGAAATAAAATTTCGACAAAATAATCTATAGAAATAAGTTTATGTCAAAGTAAATTTTTGTCAACATAGAATTACATTTTTCACAAAATTTTCTATAGAAATAACATTTTGACAACATTTTCTATAGAAGTAAATTTTTCCAAAATTTTCTATAGAAATAAAATTTTGACAACATTTTTTATAGAAATAAAATTTTGACAACATTTTCCATAAAATAAAATTTTGACAAATTTTTCCACAGAAATAAATTTTTTTTACAAAGTTTTCTATAGAAATAAAATTTTGACAAAATATTCTAAAGAAAAAAGAATTTTGACAAAATTTTCTATAGAATTAAAATTTTAATAAAATTTTCTATAGAAATAAAATTTTGACAAAATTTTCTATAGAAATACAATTTTGAGAAAATTTCCAATAGAACATTTTCACAAAAATTTCTATAGAAATAAAATTGTGACAAAAATTTTTCATAGAAATAACATTTTGACAAAATTTTCTATAGAAATAAAATGTTGACAAAATTTTCCGTAGAAATAAAATTTTGACAAAATTTTCTATAGAAATGAGATTTTGACAAAATTTTCTATAGAAATAAGATTTTGAAATAAAATTTTGACAAAATTTTCGATAGAAATAAAGTTTTCACAAAATTTCCTATAGAAATAAAATTTTGACAAAATTTTCCATAGAAATAAAATTTTGCCAGATTTTCTATAGAAATAAAATCTTGCAAGGTAAGAAATTTTTAGTTTCGTAGTTTTTCTCAAAATTTTTGTAGATTATTTTTGGTTTGACTAGCAACCGTGGTCTGAATTCGGAAATTGAAAATGTCGTTAACACGTTTTTAAAGGACTTTAATAGCAGGTGAAGAAAAAAACTGAAGAAACAAATGAATTAAAAATTTTCCACAAAATCAAGTACACAAAACTCAAATGTAAGAGAGAATTGTGTTTTAATTTTATCCTTATTTTAAGTTTCAGCTTCTTTGGCTCGGAATCAATACCAAAATCATTAATCTAAAAAGAAAATCTGTGAACCGGGCATGATTTTGTTCAATATAGTTGTTCTTGTAATACATTACGACGAGGCTTGTTTATATATTTTTTTGTATGGTAGTGGGCATTTAAGAATCGGGCTTGCGGAACTTACGGCCATATAAACTTTTTTAATATTCCACTTTAAATTCAAGCACCTTAAAAATGATGAGAAAACAATGTGGTGTATGTTCATAGCCTTCGTTGAGTTTTCGCCTGAAATGTATATTCATTCGCCCTCGCAAAAAAAAAAAAAAATATGAGAATAGTGGTGAAGGTCTAAAAGAAGAAAAAAGAACCTTTAGCTATTAAAAACAAATATGCTTTTACTATCCTAGTATCCTTTTGCATTATCAGTGGCCCTGGTAGGTCGGTTTTTTGTTTGCCTTGTTAGTACAGACTCTTATGCGACTTGGCTATATTTAGAATGATTAACACCATAGATCCTTGGTGTATAATGGGAAAAACGCTTTACACCATTTTCCTTTAATTGTGGAGAAATAAAATAAGGAGCTGTTTTCATGTTAGGTATGTATTGATAATAGGAAATATGGTCAAAATTTATTTTATTTTTATTTCTATAAAAATTTTTGTCAAAATTTTATTTCCATAGAAAATGTTGTCAAAATTTTAATTCTCTAGAAAATTTTGTCAAAATTTTATTTCTATAGAAATTTTTGTCCAATTTTTTTTTCTATAGAAATTTTTGTCAAAATTTTATTTCTATAGAAAATTTTGTAAAAATTTTATTTCTATAGAAATTTTTGTCAAAATTTTATTTCTATAGAAATTTTTGTCAAAGGTTTGTTTCTATAGAAAGATTTTCAAAATTGTATTTCTATAGAAAATTTTGTCAAAATTTTATTTCTATAGAAAATTTTGTCAAAATTTCATTTCTATAGAAAATTGTGTCAATATTTGAACTTCTATAGAAAAATTGTTCAAATTTGTACTTTTATAGAAAATTTTGTCAAAATTTTAATTCCATAGAAAATTTTGTCAAAATTTTAATTCTTTAGAAAATTTTGTCAAAATTTTATTTCTATAGAAATTTTTGTCCAAATTTTATTTCTATAGAAATTTTTGTCAAAATTTTATTTCTATAGAAAATTTTGTCAAAATTTTATTTCTATTGAAAATTTTATCAAAATTTTATTTCTATAGGAAATTTTATCAAAATTTTATTTCTATAGAATATTTTGTCAAAATTTTATTTCTATAGAAAATTTTGTCAAAATTTTATTTCTATAGAAAATTTTGTCAACAATTTATTTCTATAGAAAATTATATCAAAATTTTATTTTTATAGAAAATTTTTTCAAAATTCTATTTCTATAGACAACTTTTTCAAACAAAATGGAGCTTTTCTCATTTTAAATGACACTAAATTAATTCCCTTTCCAAATTTTTTCTCGACTTGCATTGAAACGGTGTAGTTGATTTATAGCCATGATTTTGACCCTCATTGTAGCCATTGCCATTCCCAAATGGTTTGGGTGGAGTAAATGGTTGTTGCAACAAAAACTAAAATTGTATTTCCCTTATAATGGCTATAGATCTTGGCTAGTTGCATCTCTGAAAATGTTTTTGTTTGCTACACTCTTCTCATGACATTTTATAGGTTTTTGCAAGAAATTTTAGTAGATGACTTTCTTGTCGTTTTTGTTTTTCAACTACCCTTAGCTGAGTTAACATTGTTTTGGGAGTTATTCTTCTCGCTGATTTATCTCTGGTACCATGGAAACATATTTCACGCTTTAGATACTCTTGGTAATGTTTTGTTTATGGCCCCTCACTATCTCCCTCTCTCTCTTTCTCTGGTATAAAGAATAATGAAACATAAAAACGGAATTGTTAACATCCGGAAAAAAGCGGGAATATTTCAGCAAAAAAAGCACAAGCGCAAAAAAAAAAACAATTCGAACATCATCTTCAGTATATGGATGGCAGCTAGCGACAGTAAAATATTCGCATGCCATTCGTCTCTATCTTGACTAGCAATGCTCTGAAGCCACAAAAGAATTTATGGAGCGTAGCTACTGCGACACTTTTTTCCTTGCAAATGACACAAAAGAAACTATGGAATATAATTGAGATGTGATTTTTTTAAAGTTATTAAATTTAGACTTTTTCAAAAGCTTGTCTTGTGAAAAATCTTATAAAAAATGTGTTTACTATTGATTTTGAAAAAAAAATATTTTTAGAACTTTCTATAATTTAAAGACATCTTCATGTAACTCCGTTAGGCTAATTTAAACAAATTTAAATTGATTGAAAAATTTTGATGTTATTTTCGATATTTTTGCTTTTAAAATTAAAATACTAAAACATATATCGCTTTACTTTGTTGTATTACATGTCAGTCACCCTGAATATATTTATTTTAAGAATAAATTTACTATATTGAATTCGTTTGCAACTAAATGCTTAATTGATATCAATGTGTTTTTATTTTCTATGTATAGGCCGGCTAATATTTCATTATATGGGTACTCAGTGGCGTAAGATAAATTTATTATGCACTGATATTGCTTATACACACTAGAGGCCGTTTAACCGAGTCAACAATGCGTTTTATTTTCTTTTATTTTATGTAAATGCGACAAAACAATTAATTCAAGTCTAAAATCAGGCAAGGCCGTTTATATCTTAAGTCCTCCAATTTTTAAAACATTTTCTATAGAAATAAAATTGTTACAAAATTTTATACAGAAAAGAAAATGTTGACAAAATTTTCTATAGAAATAAAATTTTGACAAAATGTTCTATAGAAATAATATACTGACCAAATTTTTTATAGAAATAAAATTTTAGCAAGATTTTCTATAGAAATAAAATTTTGACCAAATTTTGTATAGAAATAAAATTTTGACAAAATTTTCTATAGATATGAAATTTTGACAAAATTTTCTACAGAAATAAATTTTGACAAAATTTTCTATAGAAATAATATTTTCACAAAATTTTCTATAGAAATAATATTTTCACAAAATTTTCTATAGAGATAAAATTTTAACAAAATTTTCGACAAAATTTTCTATAGAAATAAAATTTTGACAAAATTTTCTATAGAGATAAAATTTTAACAAAATTTTCTGTAGAAATAAAATTTTGACAAAATTTTCTATAGAACAAAATTTTGACAAAATTTTCTATAGAAACAAAATTTCTATAGAAATAAAATTTTGCAAAATAAAATTTTGACAAAATTTTCTATAGAAATAAAATTTTCACAAAATTTTCTATAGAATAAAATTTTGATAAAATTTTCTATAGACATAATATTTTTACAAAATTTTGTATAGAAATAAAATTTTGACAAAATTTTTTATAGAAATAAAATTTCTATAGAAATAAAATTTTGAAAAATAAAATTTTGACAAAATTTTCTATAGAAATAAAATTTTTACAAAATTTTCTATAGAATAAAATTTGGAAAAGTTTTCTATAGACATAATATTTTTACAAAATTTTCTATAGAAATAAAATTTAGACAAAATTTTTTATAGGAATAAAATTTAGACAAAATTATGTATAGAAATAAAATTTAGACAAAATTTTCTATAGAAATAAAATTTTCACAAAATTGTCTATAGAGATAAAATTTTAACAAAAGAAATAAATTTTAACAAAATTTTCTGTAGACATAAAATTTTAACAAAATTTTCTATAGAAATCAAATTTTGACAAAATTTTTTATAGAAATAAAATTTTGACAAATTATTCTATAGAAGTTCAAATATTGACACAATTTTCTATAGAAATAAAATTTTGACAAAATTTTCTATAGAGATAAAATTTTAACAAAAGTTTCTATAGAAATAAAATTTTCCATAGAAATAAAATTTTGCCAAAATTTTCCATAGAAATAAAATTTAGACAAAATTTTCTATAGAAAAAAAATTTTCACAAAATTTTCTATAGAAATAAAATTTTAACAAAATTTTCTATAGAAATAAAATTTTCACAAAATTTTCTATAGAGATAAAATTTTAAAAAAATTTTCTATAGAAATAAAATTTTGAAAAAATCTTCTATAAAAATAAAATTTTGAAAAAAATTCTATAGAAATAAAATTTTGACAAAATTTTCTAAAGAAATAAAATTTTGACAACATTTTCTATAGAAATAAAATTTGACAAAATTTTCTGTAGAAATAAAAATATTTTACAAAACTTTCCATAGAAAGTTCATTTTGACAAAGTTTTCTATAGAATTAAATTTTGGAAAAATTTTCACTTGAAATAAATTTGTGACAACATTTTCTATAGAAATAAAATTTTTACAAAATTTTCTATAGAAATACAATTTTGAAAAGCTTTCTATAGAAATAAAATTTTGACGAAATTTTTTACAGAAATAAAAGTTAGACAAAATTTTCTATAGAAATAAAATTTTCACAAAATTTTCTATAGAAATAAAATTTTAACAAAATTTTCTATAGAAATAAAATTTTCACAAAATTTTCTATAGAAATAAAATTTTGACAAAATTTTCTATAGAAATAATTTAGTGTCCAAGTTTTTTTATAGAAATAAAATTTAGACAAAATTTTCTATAGAAATAAATTTTGACAAAATAAAAAAATTTTATTTGAAAATATCCAATATTTCGAGACATCTCCAATGCTCGTCTTCAGGGAAATTAATTTAAATTGAAAAAACAGTGAACTTGTTCAGAAGAGAGTATATTTACAACAGTTGTAAATGTACAACAGTTGTTAATATACTCTCTTCTGAACAAGTTCACTGTTTTTTCAATTTTAATTAATTTCCCTGAAGACGAGCATCGGAGATGTCTCGAAATATTGGATATTTTCAAATAAAAATTACAACTCAATAAAACAACAACATCTGTTTTTATTCACATGACCTAAAGCCAAACTAAACAAATATAATTAAAATAAAATTTTGACAAAATTTTCTATAGAAATAAAATTTTTACCAAATTTTCTATAGAAATAAAATTTTGACCAAATTTTCTATAGAAATAAAATTTTGACAAAATTTTATATAGAATTGAAATTTTGACAAAATTTTCTATAGAAATAAAAGTTTGACAAAATCTTCGATAGAAATAATATTTTGACAAATTTTTCTACAAAAATAAAATTTTAACAAAATTCTGTATAGAAATAAAATTTTGACAAGATTTTCTATAGAAATAAAATTTTTACAAAATTCTCTATAGCAATAAAATGTTGGCAAATACATGTCGGTCATAAATTTTGTATATTGAATTCGTTTTCAATTACATGCGTTTTTTGAAACCAGTATAATGATGTTTTCATTTTCTGTGTATAAGCCGGCTAAATTCAATATATGGGTACTCTGTGGCGTATGATAAATGTATTATGAACTGATATTGGTCATTCGCACCAGTGGCCGTTTAGCCGATTAAACAATGTATCTAATTTTCTGTTATTGAATGCAGAAATGGTCTGTATTAAACCTTTTAAGGTGTGCGACGGTCGCAAAGTTGAAAACGTCGTAAACATCACATACACGTCGTAAATGTAGAAAAAGTAGCAAACTTGGCAAACTCAAAATACTTCAGTCCCTTCAGCTAGGCAGCGTGTCACATCCAAGATGAGGATATGTGCGAAGATGTTTCAATTCTTAGGAATGTTTATAAAATTATTAACAAGTTTAAACAACTTGAGAATAGAATTATTTCAATTGGAAACTCCAAGCCAAAATTACTATGAACTACTCGATGGTGCAGTAAATGTGAAGGTCGGTACTCGCTCATTGTTAACCCTACACAAATTTCTGCAGAAACTGTAAGTCTGCTTGCATAAGTGAATTGATGTTTAGCGAGAACTTTATAGAAGCACTTTTTGGCGTATACTAATTAAAAATTTTCAAAATTGTAGCTAGTCATTCGCTGATGTAACTAAAGCTCGGATGGAAATTATTGCCCACGAAAACCAAGAATAGTTTGAAGTTGCCAATGTGAGATAAATCCAGTAGAGTTGTTAATAAATACAATATAAACTATTTTTGCATACCTTTTATCGGCAAGCCTAACTAAATTAAATTGAAAAATATTCACAATTTCTTTAATTCAGAATTAGGGGGTCTACACTAGGTTTACGACTTTTACGACATACGTATTATACCGTCGTAAACGTATGTCACAAAAGTCACAGTTTGCGACAGGCCATTCTTGGTTGTACGTTAAAGCGACAAAATTATTAAGGCAAGTGTAAAGTCAGGCAAGGCAGTTTATGTCTTAAGCCCTTCAAATTTTTTGGAAACTATAAGCAAGGATCTATCTTCAAATATACAAATCGGATTTAGACACAATTAAGGGTACACTTCTGTAAAATCTCGACATTACACTCCTTGCCTTGCATATAGAGCGCCATGGGTTCAAAGCTTTACCTGATAATGTAGCATTTATTTATTGAATAAAGTATAACATTGAATAAAAGTTTTCTATAGAATTTAAAATTTTGACAGAAATAAAATTTTGCCAAAATTTTTTATAGAAATAAATTTTTGACCAAATTTTCTACAAAAATAAAATTTTGACAAAATTTTCTATAGAAATAAATTTTTGACCAAATTTTCTATCAAAATAAAATTTTGACAAAATTTTTTATAAACATGAAATTTTGACAAAACTTTCCATAGAAATATAATTTTGACAAAATTTTTTTATAGAAATACAATTTTTATAAAATTTTCTATAGAAAAAAAATTGACAAAATTTTTTATAGAAAATAAGTTTGACAAAATTTTCTATAGAAACGAAAATTCTGACAAAATTTTCTATAGAACAGAAAATTTTGACAAAATTTTCTATAGAGGCAAGTCTAAAGTCCTTGCCTGAGTCAGGCAAGGCCGTTTATATCTCAAGAACTTCAAATTTGTTGGAAACTATCAGTAAGGATTTATCTTCAAATATACAAATCCGATATAGACACTCCTTGTCTTGCATAGCGCCATGGGTTCAATCCTTTACATGAAAATGTAGCATTTATTTATTGAATAAAGTATAGCATTGAATAAAAGTTTACTAAAAAATTAATAATGTTGACATTTTCAATAGAAATAAAAGTTTGACAAAATTTTCTATAGAAATAAAACATTGACAAAATTTTCTACGGAAATAAAATTTTGACAAAATTTTCTATAAAAATAAAATTTTGACAAAATTTTCTATAGAAATAAAATTTTGACAAAATTTTCTATGGAAATAAAATTTTGACAAAATTTTCTAGAGAAATAAAATTTTGACAAAATTTTCTGTAAAAAAAAATTGGCAAAAATTTTTATAGAAATGAAATGTTGAAAAAAATTTCTATAGAGGCAAGTCTAAAGTCAGGCAAGGCCGTTTATATCTTAAGAACTTCAAATTTGTTGGAGACTATTAGTAAGGATGTATCTTCAAATATACAAATTCGATATAAAGTGTGATACGGTCAAAATTTGGTCAATATAAACTTGACGTATTTCTTTCAATTTTGCATTTAAAAAACCTGAACACCCCTCATTTTGAAGGTGTGTGTGTAGAATGTTGCTCCTATTTTGATTTTGGAATTCTCTCTTCAGTTGTCGAAATGCCGTCCAAGCAAAAAGAGCAGCGTATCAAAATTTTGCTCGCACATCGCGAAAATCCGAGCTACTCGCACGCAAAGCAAATAAGCAGGGTGTATCGTTTACAACCGTGCATCGAGCCAAAAAACGAGCCGGACTATCGACTTAAAAGAAGGTAGTGACTCCAAATCGCGATGATAAACAAAATACGACGGCCAAAGCGCGATCCCGGAGGCTGTACACGACGATGCTGACGAAGTTTGACTGCATGGTAATGGACGACGAAACCTACGTCAAAGCCGACTACAAGCAGCTTCCGGGACAAGAGTTTTATACGGCAAAAGGAAGGGGAAAGGTAGCAGATATTTTCAAGCACATAAAACTGTCAAAGTTCGCAAAGAAATATCTGGTTTGGCAAGCCATCTGTACCTGTGGCTTGAAAAGCAACATTTTCATAGCTTCCGGGACAGTCAACCAAGAAATTTACGTGAAAGAGTGTTTGAATAAACGTCTGCTGCCTTTCCTGAAGAAACACGGTTGTTCCGTACTGTTTTGGCCGGATTTGGCATCTTGCCATTACGGTAAAAAGGCCATGGAGTGGTACGCCGCCAACAATGAGCAGTTGGTTCCCAAGGACAAGAACCCTCCCAACACGCCAGAGCTCCGCCCAATTGAGAAATACTGGGCTATTGTCAAGCGGAACCTAAAGAAGACCAAAAAAACTGCTAAGGACGAGCAGCAGTTCAAGGCAAACTGGCTTTCTGCGGCGAAGAAGGTGGACAGGTGGTGGCTGTACAAAATCTGATGACAGGTGTCAAGCGTGAGGCCCGACAATTCGGATTTGGAAAAGCGAAAGCCTAACTGAATATTTTTCCTGAATTTTATACTAATTGAACTTGAAAAAGAAATTTAATGTGATTTTTTAAATAAACGATTTCACCGATTTACACGCGTTTTCCCTTGACCAAATTTCGACCGTATCACCCTTTAGACACTCCTTGTCTTGCATATAGAGCGCCATGGGTTCAATCTTTTACCTGAAAATGTAGCATTTATTTATTGAATAAAGTATAGCATTGAATAAAAGTTTTCTAAAGAATTAAAAATGATGACAACATTTTCTATAGAAATAAAATTTTGACAAAATTTTCTATAGAAATAAAACTTTGACAAATTTTTTTTATAAAGATAAAATTTTGACAAATTTTTCTATAGAAATAAAATTTTGACAAAATTTTCTATAGCAATAAAACTTTGACAAAATTTTCTATAGAAATAAAATTTTGACAAAATTTTCTATAGAAATAAGATTTTGACCAAATTTTCTATAGAAATAAAATTTTGACCAAATATTCTATAAAATAAAATTTTGAAAAAATTTTTTATAAAAATAAAATGTTGACAAAATTTTCTATAGAAATAAAATTTTGATAAAATTTTCTATAGAAATAAAATTTTGACCAAATATTCTATAGAAATAAAATTTTGAAAAAAAATTTTATAGAAATAAAATGTTGACAAAATTTTCTATAGAAATAAAATTTTGACAACATTTTCTATAGAAATTAAATTTTGACAAAATTCTCTATAGAAATAAAACTTTGACAAAATCTTATATAAAAAAAAATTTTTGACAAAATTTTCTATAGAAATAAAATTTTGACAAAATTTTCTATTGAAATAAAATTTTGACAGAATTTTCTATAGAAATAAAATTTTGACAGAATTTTCTATAGAAATAAAATTTTGACAGAATTTTCTATAGAAATAAAACTTTGATAAAATTTTCTATAGAAATAAAATTTTGAAAAAAATTTATATAGAAATAAAATTTTGACAAAATTTTATATAGAAATTAAATTCTGACAAAATTTTCTATGGAAATAAATTTTTGACAAAATTTTCAATAGGAATAAAATTCTGACAAAATTTTCTATAGAAATAAAATTCTGACAAAATTTTCTATAGAAATAAAATGTTGACAAAATTTTTTATAGAAATAAAGTTTTGACAAAATTTTCTAAAGAAATAAAATTGTGACAAATTTTTCTATAGAAATAAAATTTTGACAAAATTTTCTATAGAAATTAAATTGTGACAAAATTTTCTATAAACATGAAATTTTGACAAAACTTTTTATAGAAATAAAATTTTGACAACATTTTCTATAGAAATAAATTTTGACAAAATTTTCTATAGAAATAAAATTTTGACGAAATTTTGTATAGAAATTGAATTCTGACAAAATTTTCTATAGGAATAAAATTCTGACAAAATTTTATATAGAAATAAAATTTTGACAAAATTTTCTTTAGAGATAACATTTTGACAAAATTTTTTATAGAAATAAAATTTTGACAAAATTTTCTATGGAAATAAAATTCTAACAAAATTTTCTATAGAAATAAAATTCTGACAAAGTTTTCTATAGAAATAAAATGTTGACAAAATTTTCTATAGAAATAAAGTTTTGACAAAATTTTCTAAAGAAATAAAAATGTGACAATTTTTTCTAGAGAAATAAAATTTTGACAAAATTTTCTATAGAAATAAAATTTTGACAAAATTTTCTATTGAAATAAAATTTTGACAAAATTTTCTATAGAAATAAAAGTTTGACCAAACTTTTTACAGAAATAAAATTTTGTCTGTTGATGACTGCTGTTTTTTTTTTTTTTTTTTTTAACAAGAAGTAGAACTCTTACCAAGCTTCACCCACATTCATTAGATGCAAAAAGTTTTTCATAGAAAATTGCAATATGATAATGCCACTGCAATATAGACAACGTTGGAAATGTTTGACGCCCGACTTTCTTTTGCATTTTGCTTTACATTATAGCAGAAACCATAGCCAAACCACAAGTATCAACAATGTCGGTAAATAAGGATATTGACGTCTTGCAATAATTGCAATTAAAATGCTGTGGTATGGGAAAACCACCAAAATGGGTGGGGGAAAGTGAAACAATTTAATTAAATTATTTTTTAATTATAAATCAAACAACATTGTGCTAGTTTCAGTGGATTATAGAGCGAACTAATAAGATTAAATAAGAATAAATGCCCTGGGCCGAGCACAATGTAACGATGGCCGTGTGAAGATATGCAACGGCAATCAATGCGGGAATTCCGAAATTTATTGTCTTATGATTGAAAAAGAATGGCGTCAAAATTAAGCATTATTTGAATTCTTTAGCCTCCTGAACATGGATTTTTTTTTATCCAATTCCAAACGATGTCCACATGTGACACCTTAAGTGTTCCAAAGTCTTATTTTAGGAATCCGACCTACTTTAAATGCCATATATGACATAAGGATTCATCGGTTGGTAAACGAAAATAAATGAGAAATGGAAAATATATGGGAATATATCTAAATCTGAATCGATTTCGAAGCTATTTTAAAGAAGTGTGTCCAGCAAGATCGGTTAATAAATAAGGGTATTAAGAATATTTCACAAAAATTAGTGAATAATTGCAACCTGAATAAAAAAAGTGTAGATAAGATTAACAGAATAACCTATTGTTCAAAATATTTATAAAGTTTTTCAGAGACTGGTTCATGAGAACCTGTCTATGGAGTGCTACTACTCAAATGTCCCAGGGCGTGTCCTTAGGAACGAGTCCAACACGCATACTAAAGTGTAAATTTACCCCATCAATGACAAATCCATGTTAAAGTGACCGGTCCCTTCCATACGTCCAGGCCAGAACTACCCAGCAAAAAAAGGTCGCAAAAAAGTGGTGTAAATGTTCTTTTTGGATCCGTAAGTGGTGCAAAATTGGCGCGGAAGCGATGAATTTAACATGGGCGTGTCATAGGACGGATGTCCACCATTTCAACAGCCGTTGCACTGAATTTGCATTAAAGTGTGCTGCGAATCCAGTGATTTGGATGTGAATAAAAAAATTTTTCGATATTTTAACAAATAAATATTTTTTTTTTAAATTTTGTTATGATTTTTAATGCATTATAACTTTTGTCTGGAACGTTGGACATCAAATAATTTTTAAAAATTCGCAATTTTTCTAGAAAGGATTTAGCATGTTTTTCGGCCAAATTTAAATAATTTGTAGCATTTTATTAATTCTTAGTCTGTTTTTAACCTATTTGAAATAACAAAAATTTAAATTTCCCATTACTAATATGAAACAAGTAAGGAAAGTCTAAAGTCGGGCGGGGCCGACTATATTATACCCTGCAGCACTTTGTAGATCTAAATTTTCGATACCATATCACATCCGTCAAATGTGTTGGGTGCTATATATAAAGGTTTGTCCCAAATACATACATTTAAATATCACTCGATCTGGACAGAATTTGATAGACTTCTACAAAATCTATAGACCCAAAATTTTAAGTCGTCTAATGCACTAGGGTGGAACACAATGTTAGTAAACAAGTATGGGAAACATTTAAATCTGAAGCAAATTTAAGGAAACTTCGCAAAAGTTTATTTATGATTTATCCCTCGATATATATGTATTGGAAGTTTAGGAAAATTAGAGTCATTTTTACAACTTTTCGACTAAGCAGTGGCGATTTTACAAGGAAAATGTTGGTATTTTGACCATTTTTGTCGAAATCAGAAAAACATATATATGGGAGCTATATCAAAATCTGAACCGATTTCAACCAAATTTGGCACGCATAGCTACAATGCTAATTCTACTCCCTGTGCAAAATTTCAACTAAATCGGAGTAAAAAATTGGCCTCTGTGGCCATATGAGTGTAAATCGGGCGAAAGCTATATATGGGAGCTATATCTAAATTTGAACCGATTTCAACCAAATTTTGGCACGCATAGCTGCAATGCTAAATCTACTCCCGGTGCAAAATTTCAACCAAATTGGGCCAAAACTCTGGCTTTTAGGACCATATTAGTCCATATCGGGCGAAAGATATATATGGGAGCTATATCTAAATCTGAACCGATTTCAATCAAATTTTGCACACTTAACTGCACTACTAATTGTACTCCTAGTGCAAAATTTCAAACAAAGTGGGCCAAAACTCTGGCTTCTAGGACCATATTAGTCCATATCGGGCGAAAGATATATATGGGAGCTATATCTAAATCTGAACCGATTTCAATCAAATTTGGCACACATGACCATAATACTAATTGTATTCCTAGTGTAAAATTTCAACCAAATTGGGCCAAAACTCTGGCTTCTGGGGCCATATAAGTCCATATCGGGCGAAAAATATATATGGAAGCTATATCTAAATCTGAACCGATTTCAATCAAATTTGGCACACATGACTTTAGTACTTATTGTTCTTCTGGTGCAAAATTTCAAGCTAATCGGGATAAAACTCTGGCTGCTGGATCCATATTAGTTCATATCGGGCGAAAGATATATCTAAATTTGAGCCGATTTCAACCAAATTTGGCACGCATAGCTAGAATGCTAATTCTACTCCCTGTACAAAATTTCAATTAAATTGGAGTAAAAGATTGGCCACTGTGGTCATATGAGTCCATATCGGGCGACAGATATATATGGGAGCTATATCTAAATCTGAACCGATTTCAATAAAATTTAGCACACTTGACTATACTACTAATTATACTCCTAGTGCAAAATTTCAACCAAATTGGGCTAAAACTCTGGCTTCTGGGGCCATATATGTCCATATCGGTCTTAAGATATATAAGAGAGCTATATCTCAATCGGAACCGATTTCAATCAAATTTGGCACAACTGACTATAGTACTTATTGTTCTTCTGGTGCAAAATTTCAATCAAATTAGGGTAAAATTCTGACTTCTGGGGCCATATCGGACGAAAGATATATATGAGAGCTATGTCTAAATCTGAACCGATTTCAATCAAATTTTGCACACTTGTCTATACGACTAAGTGTTATGTGTGTAGAAAATTTCAAGCAAATCGGTATAAAACTCTGGTTGCTGGGTCCATATTAGTGCATATCGGGCGAAAGATGTATATGGGAGCTATATTTAAATCTGAACCGATTTCTTCCAAAATCAATAGGGTTCTATTCTGACCCAAATTAGGAACATGTGTCAAATTTGAAGGCGATTGGATTTAAATTGCGACCTAGACTTTGATCACAAAAATGTGTTCACAGACAGACGGATGGACGGACGCACAGACGGACATGGTTATATCGACTCAGGGACCCACCCTGAGCATTATTGCCAAAGGCACTATGTGTCTATCTCGCCTCCTTCTGGGTGTTGCAAACATATGCACTAACTTATAATACCCTGTTCCACAGTGTGGCGCAGGGTATAAAAATCCACTTATAACAAAATGACTCAAATGAACTTCCTGTGAAGTTAAAATAAAGAACATCTTTGGGAGGGCATTTTTGGAAGTGCTTTTAAAGTTGTGCCTATAGAAGAGATTCCAAATTTTTTTGTTGGGTAGGACTGGTCCATGCACACCAGGGACTAGTCCTGTACCGGTCCTGTAGTTGATCCATTTCCCGTAGGATATTCACAATGTAACTCCATTTGTCGAAATGTGGCTATTAAAATATATGGCTAGAAAATTATTTATTCGCTTCTTTGGCTCGCAATCAATACCAAAATCATTAGTGTAGTGGCAAAATCTTTCGACTGGGGACATTCTTTTAATTCAATGCGAGTAAGAAATATCGAATTAGAAATTTCAATATTGCTAGCCCAGCTTCAACACACAAACTGTATATATATATTCATAAATATGACACATGTCTAGACATTGCAATTTAATTTCTTTGAAAGCGCTGATGCATGCACTCCTTCGAATATATTATCTAAAATTGAAATCGTTGAGGTATTCAATTAATTTTTCTTTTATTGTATACAAGAATTGAAAGTACTCTCTTGTATCATCTTTGTATCAGAAAAACGAAAAAACAAAGAAACCCATCTATCTAATAATTCTGTGATACCAAAGACTTTTTCAAACTTCTAACAAAAGAATTGTAGTTTTTCCCATTCATTTAAAGTTCAAGACAAAACAAAAAGAAAAAAAAACAAATTGTTTTGTTAAACTTTTGCCTTGATTGTTTTGGTCTCTTTGCTAACTATGACCTTGAAGAAAATACCAAAGTAATGACATGTTATACTTTTTGACTTTTTGCACGATTTTTTCTAAGTGTCATCTAGCATGAATCAAAATGAGTGACTAAAATATCATTGTTGAACTTTTGGATAATCCATCAACTTTTCTAAGACAATCCAAATGAAATACAATCAAATTAAAATCATAAAAATAAATCTTCTTAACTAAATCTAATTCCAATTATGGTAGCTACGTAATGACAAAGTAATTAAGAATATTTGTCATAGAGTTCTTGAAGAAGAGGATTCTATTGGATTTTAATGTCATTATGATGGATGGTTATATTTAATTTCCGAATAAATAGAATAAATGGTGGCATTGTCACAAATTTAATTTTATTAAATCCTTTCGGTTTTATATCCCAGCAAAAAAAAGCGTCGGAAGTGGTGCAAAATTGACGCAGAAGCGATGAATTTAACATAGGCTTGTCATAGGACGGATGATCACCATTTCAATAGCCGTTGCACTGAATGCAAATGCTCACCATGAGCTATGGGCGAGCACAGACACGAATTCAAGAGGAGAAAGCTTAATGGAATATTTTCTGGAGAATCAGCTGCAAGTTCACAATAGGGGGACGGATTTCACCTTCGAAACCCGTACGAGGAAGCAAGTTCTCGATTTGACTTTCAGCAATTTTACCAGAAGGACGACGTCTCTAACTGGGGGGTATCTAGCGAAATAAGTTACTCGGATCATAAGTATATAGAATTTGATGTGGAGACAAATGTTGAGGAATTCAGGAATCCAAGAAGGACAATTTGGAACATGTTTGGGAGGTTTGAGAACACCAGGATATAATAAGAAAATAGAGGAGGTAGAGGATGCAGCGAACATGGTGGAAAAATGGCTTACATGTTCCTTCGTTAGATCGTGTCCTGCCAACAGGCCACTTAATAATAAACATAAGGCCTGGTGAAGCAAGGAATTAATGGATTTAAGGATGAAGTCCAGGAGGCTATGTAATGAGGCAAGGAGGCATGGTACCGAGCACCATGGAATGAATACAAAGACTGCTTGAAAATTTTTAAAAATGAGACAAGGAAGGCTAAAAGAATGGTCTTTATCCGCGTGATAGAGCAACATTCTAACAGGTTGGCTGATAAGTCCAGGTCTAACAAAGAAAAACCCATTTTTTTGTCAAAATTCGTTCTTATTATTCAACATAGTTCCCTTCAAGAGCGATACAACGATTATAACGACCTTTCAATTTTTTGATACCATTTTGGTAGTACTCCTTCGGTTTTGCCTCAAAATAGGCCTCAGTTTCGACGATCACCTCTTCATTGCAGCCAAATTTTTTCCCTGTGAGCATCCTTTTGAGGTCTGAGAACAAAAAAAGTCGCTGGGGCCAGATCTGGAGAATATGGTGGGTGGGGAAGCAATTCGAAGCCCAATTCATGAATTTTTGCCATCGTTCTCAATGGCACGGTGCATTGTCTTGGTGGAACAACACTTTTTATACCCTCCATCATAGGATGGGGGTATATTAACTTTGTCATTCCGTTTGTAACACATCGAAATATTGCTCTAAGACCCCATAAAGTATATATATTCTGGGTCGTGGTGAAATTCTGAGTCGATCTAAGCATGTCCGTCCGTCCGTCCGTCCGTCCGTCCGTCCGTCCGTCCGTCCGTCCGTCCGTCTGTTGAAATCACGCTAACTTCCGAACGAAACAAGCTATCGACTTGAAACTTGGCACAAGTAGTTGTTATCGATGTAGGTCGGATGGTATTGAAAATGGGCAATATCGGTCCACTTTTACGTATAGCCCCCATATAAAGGGACCCTCAGATTTGGTTTGTGGAGCCTCTAACAGAAGCATATTTCATCCGATCCGGCTGAAATTTGGTACGTGATGTTGGTATATGGTCTCTAACAATCATGCAAAAATTGGTCCGCATCGGTCCATAATTATATATAGCCCCCATATAAACCGATCCCCAGATTTGGCTTGTGGAGCCTCTAAGAGAAGCCTATTTCATCCGATCCGGCTGAAATTTGGTACATGGTGTTGGTATATGGTCTCTAACAATCATGCAAAAATTGGTCCACATCGGTCCATAATTATATATAGCCCCCATATAAACCGATCCCTAGATTTGGCTTGCGTAGCCTCAAAGAGAAGCAAATTTCATCCGATCCGGCTGAAATTTGGTGCATGACGTTGGTATATGATCTCTAACAATCATGCAAAAATTGGTCCACATCGGTCCATAATTATATATAGCCCCCATATAAACCGATCCCCAGATTTGGCTTGTGGAGCCTCTAAGAGAAGCATATTTCATCCGATCCGGCTGAAATTTGCTACATGGTGTTGGTATATGGTCTCTAACAACCATGCAAAAATTGGTCCATATCGGTCCTTAATTATATATAGCCCCCATATAAACCGATCCCCAGATTTGGCTTGTGGAGCCTCTAAGAGAAGCATATGTCATCCGATCCGGCTGAAATTTGGTACATGGTGTTGGTATATGGTCTCTAACAATCATGCAAAAAGTGGTCCACATCGGTCCATAATTATATATAGCCCCTATATAAACCGATCTCCACATTTGGCTTGTGGAGCCTCAAAGAGAAGCAAATTGCATCCGATCCGGCTGAAATTTGGTACATGGTATTGGTATATGGTCTCTAGCAACCGTGCAAAAATTGGTCCACATCGGTCCATAATTATATATAGCGCACATATAAACCGATCCCCAGATTTGGGTTGCGGAGCCTCTAAGAGAAGCAAATTTCATCCGATCCGGCTGAAATTTGGTACATGGTATTGGTATATGGTCTCTAGCAACCGTGCAAAAATTGGTCCATATCGGTCCATAATTATATATAGCCCCCATATAAAACGTTCTCCAGATTTGACCTCCGGAGCCTCTTGGAGGAGCACAATTCATCCGATCCGGTTCAAATTAGGAACGTGGTGTTAGTATATGGTCGCTAACAAACATACCAAAATTGGTCCAATCACACAAAAATTGGTCCATATCGGTTCATAATCATGTTTGCCACTGAGCCAAAAATAATCTACCAAAATTTTATTTCTATAGAAAAATTTGTCAAAATTTTATTTCTAGAGAAAATTTTGTTAAAATTTTATTCGGTTCATAATAAAATTTTCATCATTGTCAAAATTTTATTTCTATAGAAAATTTTGTTCAAATTTTATTCGGTTCATAATTATGGTTGCCACTCGAGCCAAAAATAATCTACCAAGATTTTATTTTTATAGAAAAATTTGTCAAAAGTTTATTTCTATAGAAAATTTTGTTAAAATTTTATTTCTGTAGACATTTTTGTCAAAATTTTCTTTCTATAGAAAATTTTGTGAAAATTTTTATTTCTATAGAAAATTTTGTGAAAATTTTATTTCTATAGAAAATTTTGTTAAAATTTTATTTCTGTAGAAAATTTTGTCAAAATTTTATGTCTACTTTGTCAAAATGAATTATATACGTATTGGATCGATCTTTTTTTTTATTTAATATATACCACGTATGGACTTACATACAATTTAGAAGACGGTGTTAGGAGGTTTTAAGATATCTTGCCATCGGCAAGCGTCACCGCAACTCAAGTAATTCGATTGTGGATGGCAGTGTTTAGAAGAAGTCTCTACGCAATCCATGATGGAGGGTACATAAGCTTCGGCCTGGCCGAACTTACGGCCGTACATACTTGTTTCTTCTTCATATGGGGCCGTTTTGCCCCGATTTCGACCTTCAAACGCTCCAACAACGCCATATAATAGTCACTGTTGATGGTTTTTCCCTTCTCAGGATAATCGATAAAAATTATTCCAAGCGCATCCCAAAAAACGGAGGCCATTACTTTGCCAGCGGACTTTTGAGTCTTTCCACGCTTCGGAGACGGTTCACCGGTCGCTATCCACTCAGCCGACTGTCGATTGGACTCAGGAGTATAGTGATGGAGCCATGTTTTATCCATTGTCACATAACGACGGAAAAACTCGGGTGTACTACAAGTTAACAGCTGCAAACACCGCTCAGAATCATGTCAACACGTTGTTAGGTTAGGTTAGGTGGTAGCCCGATGTATCAGGCTCACTTAGACTATTCAGTCCATTGTGATACTACATTGGTGAACTTCTCTCTTATCACTGAGTGCTGCCCGATTGCGTGTTAAGCTCAATGACAAGGGACCTCCATTTTATAGCCGAGTCCGAACGGCGTTCCACAATGCAGTGAAACCACTTAGAGAAGTTTTGAAACCCTCAGAAATGTCACCAGCATTACTGAAGTGGGATAATCCACTGCTGAAAAACTGTTTGGTGTTCGGTCGAAGCAGGAATCGAACCCACGACCTTGTGTATGCAAGGCGGGCATGCTAACCATTGCACCACGATGGCTCCACGTTGTTGTTTTTGGTCAAATGTGAGCTCGCGCGGCACCCATTTTGCACAGAGCTTCCGCATATCCAAATATTGATGAATGATATGACCAACACGTTCCTTTGATATCTTTAAGGCCTCTGCTATCTCGATCAACTTCATTTTACGGTCATTCAAAATCATTTTGTGGATTTTTTTGATATCGTGTCATCGGTAACCACCTCTTTCGGGCGTCCACTGCGTTCACCGTCCAACCGTGCTCATTTCACCACGCTTGAAGTTTGCATACCAATCAATTATTGTTGATTTCCCTGGGGCAGAGTCCGGAAACTCATTATCAAGCCAAGTTTTTGCTTCCACCGTATGTTTTTCCTTTCAGAAAACAGTATTTTATCAAAACACAAAATTCCTTTTTTTCCATTTTTTTTTTTCCACAATAACAAAAGTTGCTTCACAAAAGACGGTCTATCTCACAAACTAATTGACTTACAGACGTCAAATTTTGACACGAATCATTTGAAGGTTGGTACTATATAAAAATAATATGCATTTAATACTAGCGACGCCATCTATGTGTCAGACCGGGGACTTTTAAAGAACAGTAAACAAAGAAAAATTCTCTGATTTACTTGACATTTACACCCAGAGAAGGAATATGATCACCTCAAACATGTTTTAAGAGCAAAATGTTATTTTTGGGTGGTGACCATGTAGCATGGCTTTCGCAACTATGTTATTTTCTCGGAGATTATGTATCTGATTTCGTCAAGCAGGTTATATTTGACGAGAAAATAACATTTTAGTGACAAACATGTTACATGGTAACCATATAAAAATAATATTTTGCTCTTGAAACATGTTTGAGGTGATCATATTCCTCCTCTGCGTGTACAGAGAACACGCCGTAAGGTTATGAATTTATTATGGGGTACCTGATTTTTTAATATTTAAACGGGAAAGGGGTCCTCCCCTTGAATGACTTTTTGAGAATTGGAACAAAATTTTCCGATTTGCTTTAAATTTTTAGGGAAGGTTGAAGGAAGAGTCCAGGCGAAGAACAGCTACTTTATTCTTCGATATTTGGTGGAGGAGGGGGACCTCTCCTTTGTCCGAGTTTTTTTAAAGTACAGCGAAAAAACTAAAATTTGTCGACTTACTGAAATTTTACGGAAAACTTGGGGGAGATTATAAAATTTATATGAGGTATATGATTTTTAAATATTTGATCGTGGAAAAATAAAAGAGCACAGGGAGACATCCGCTTCTCCTCAATTACATACCGTGAAACAATTAAACTTTTCCAATTTATTTGCAATTTACAGAAGAAGTGGGGTAGGTTATATTATTATAATGGATATTTTATTTTTTGATATTCGAAGGAAAGAGGGACCTCCTCTTGCCCTGCTATTTAGAAATTGGGCTTATAATTTGCTTGAGATTTTCTGGGACGTCTACACAATACACGCTATATCATTTTTCGAGTGGCAGGTTTTAAGTGAACACAGCTTCTCAGATCATCGCTACATCAGTTTCAAATTTGATGTTCATATCACCAAGATCATATTTCCGCCAAATGTTAGGAAAGCTGACTGGAATAGGTATAGGGAATCGTTCAATATGATGATACCGGAAATAACAGAGACAAATATGAGAAATGTGCAAGATATCGAACACGCAGTGGAGCGGATTACTAAGGCCTTCAACATCTCACTGAAAGCTGCATGCCCTAGAGGAAAGCCAAGGGGGAAACATCGACCACCATGGTGGTCTACGGAATTAAGTAATATGAGGAAATCCTGCAGGAAGCTCTTTAACAAGGCAAAGTCCACCAGAGCCCCTGAGGACTGGGACGCTTACAAGAAGAATCTGAGAGGATACAAGCGAGAACTGAGAAAGGCTCAGCATAACTCTTGGAATGCTTACTGCAGCAGTATTGAGAATACGTCCGAGGCTTCCAGACTACGGAAGGTTCTAGCATCCACCAACTCCGCTCCAGGTTTCATTAAAACATCGGAGGGCAATTGGACAACGTCCAGTAAGGAGACGCTGGAGGTACTATTGGACACACATTTTCCTGGAAATCAGACGGTTGAACCATGTACTGGCGGTGCCACAGTTGCTCAGCGGTCGTTTCCTGTCGAGGAAATTGTATCGGAAACTAGAATAAGATGGGCGCTAAATAGCTTTGGACCATTCAAATCCCCTGGACCTGATGGAATTACTCCGGCGGAGTTACAAGCTGTAACTGACAAAATTATCCCCTGGTTGTCGGTGATATATAAAGGATGTATCAACTTATCATATATCCCAGGAAAGTGGAGGGAAACAAAAGTCGTTTTCATACCTAAAGCGGGAAAAGCCTCTCACTCGAGGGCGAAGGATTTCCGACCAATCAGCTTATCCTCATTCCTACTTAAGACTCTGGAGAGGATGATAGATATTTATCTTAGAACTAGCATCGATTCAAGTTTGTTCTCGAAACGACAGCATGCATACTCGAAGGGCAGGTCTACTGAGACCGCACTACATGAACTAGTCAGCTTTATTGAAAGCTCACTATCTGTCAAAGAATACACAATCGTGGCGTTTCTAGACATCGAAGGGGCGTTCAATAATGTCCATCCGAGCTCGATATTAAATGGACTGACAACTCTGAATGTTGATCCATGTATACTCAGGCTGTTAGACGAACTGCTAATGAAGAGACGTATTTCAGCCACACTAGGACAAGCAAACATACAAAGGTATGTGAACAGAGGCACTCCCCAAGGAGGAGTCCTATCACCTCTTCTTTGGAATGTTGCTATAAATAGCCTTCTGGTTACTCTAGAAAAAGAAAGGATAAAAGTGGTGGCATACGCAGATGATGTGGCTCTGGCAGTCAGGGGAAAATTCCCATCCACAATCAGAGATATTATTCAGAGGGCCCTCCGGATGACTGAGAAATGGGCGAAAGACAATGGTCTTGGGGTAAATCCTGCAAAGACAGAATTAGTCATGTACTGCAACGATCGCAAAACTCCCACGGTTAGGCCTATTTCCTTAGGGGGTATTGAAATTCCCTTTGGTGAATGTGCAAAATACCTTGGCGTTATTTTGGACAGGAAGCTGAACTTTAAGCTTAATATTGAAGAAAGGGCGAGAAAGGCAACTGTAGCTTTGTACTCGTGCAAAAAGGCAATAGGAAAAAAGTGGGGACTGAAACCAAAAATTGTGCATTGGCTATACACGGCAGTGGTTAGACCTATAATGCTATATGGTGTTGTAGTCTGGTGGCCGGCACTTCAGAAACCGACTTGTTTAGATAAAGTTCAGCGTATGGCGTGTTTGTGTATTTCAGGCGCATTCAGCAAGACAGGAACAAATTCCCTTAATGTCGTGCTGCATCTATTGCCTTTAGACATTTTGGCCAAACAGTCAGCTGCAACAACGGCTGTGCGGTTGCGCGAACTATCGCTGTGGTCGGAAAAAGGTTACGGTCACAGTTCTGTCCTCAAAACAATGCCAGATGTGCCTAACGTAGTGGATTACACTTTGGCGAGTCCACTTTTCGACAAAAAGTTTGAGACTCTAATCCCCAACAGTGAGGCGTGGTGCACACAGACCCCGGGGAATAAAGAATATATAGATTTCTACACTGATGGCTCCAAATTGGATGGACAAGTGGGGTTCGGAGTATATTCTAATGATCTGGAACTTCGAATAGCGAAAAGATTACCTAATCACTGTAGTGTTTTTCAGGCTGAAATATTAGCAATAAGAGAGGTGGCGAATTGGCTGAGAAGTAATGTTCCAAAAAATGTGGGCATTAATATATACTCAGACAGTCAACCTGCAATAAAATCCTTGGACTCTGTGTTCCTCAACTCGAAAACGGCCATCGACTGCCGCAAATCTCTCAATGAGATGGCTGAGCAGTACAATATTCACCTAATATGGGTGCCTGGCCATAGGAACATACCGGGGAACTGCGAAGCGGATGAGTTGGCAAGGCTAGGGACTACCTTACATATTCCAGGGGAACTAGAATTTGTTGGTATGCCCCTAGCTACCTGCAAGCTCATGCTGCGTGAGAAGGCTGTTATGATGGCAAATGTTCGATGGGAGAATTGTAAGGGTTGTAACGACACCAAGCAAATATGGCCCCATTTCAACTTAAACCGCACACTAGATATGCTAATGTTCTCGAGACGTCAGATATCACTCCTGATATCTGCTATAACGGGTCGCTGCCTGATAGGCGATTTTGCAAAAACTATTGGCGCGAAGTATAATGACTATTGTATGAGCTGTCATGATGCAGAGGAAAAAGAATCAATTAAACACCTCTTGTGTGAGTGTCCTGCATTTTGTGTAAAGCGCAAGCAACTTTTAGGAGCATATAGCTTCAGATTACTGGCGGATCTGGAAAACGTTAACTTAAGCAGTCTGCTACTGTTTTTGGAACAATCTGGTTGGTTCAACAAAGAAAAATAATCAAGAAGGTTCAGCGGTTAAAACTAGAAGTGCCCATATGTAATAGGTACTTTTAGTTAATGTGGTATCACAATGGACTGAATAGTCTAAGTGAGCCTGAATCTTAATCGGGCTGCCACTTTAACCTAACCTAACCTATCATTTTTCGATATTTGGACGGGGAGAGAGACCTCCTCTAAAACTGAAAAAAACTACAATTCTCAAGTTTACTTGAAATTTACAAAGGCCGTGGGGGAAGGTTATTAAATCAATATAATGTACCTGATTTTTGGGTATTTGGACGGGAACCTTCTCCGTGCTCCTATGCGCTATGAAACTTGAAGGAAAGTTTACAGATTTTCTTGGAATTTGCAGAGAAAGTTACGTCCCTTTATGTATATATAAGTATATGGGACCTAAATCCCATCTACATAAATTTAAATCTGAACAGTTGCGACAAAATATTTTAGACTTCTTAAAAATCTCTAGACTTCAAATGCCCTGGGCCAGATCACAATGTTAGTAAAAACAAGTAAGGACATTTTAAAGTCGGTCGGAGCCAACTATATTACATCCTGCATCACTATGCAGATCCACATTTTCGGTACTATATCAAATCCGTCAAATGTTTTGGGTGCCATATATAAGTTTATGTTCCCTATGTAAAATTTCACTAAAATAGGATTACAATTACTTACTTCTGTGATCATATGATTCCAAATCGGGCGAAGGGTATATATTTCAACCAAATTTGACATGTATATCCCGAACGTTAAGTCTACTCCTTGTACAAAATTTAAAGCAAATCAGGGCAAAATTCCGGCTTCTGGGGCCATATAAGTCCATATCCGGAGAAAGATATGTATGGAAGCTATATCTAAATCTGAACCGATTTCAACCAAATTTGGTAGCTATGCAAAAAGCAAAAACAAACGAGATTTACCATAGAAATATATTTTAGTGTTAAGTCATTTTATCTCCCTACTATTTTCCCCATTAATCTTAAAATTCATTTTGATCTAGTTACACAAGTATTTTGGTAGTAATCGGAGAATATTGTGCTAAATCATTTTCTTTTTAGCATAGCCTTATTGATTACTTGTAACCATAACCACTGACAACAGTATATCACTTAGAAACACACACACACACACACACACTTTGAAAGGTGTAAAGTTGAATTTCTTTTGAAATCACATTAAATTCAATTACTAAGTGATTTCTTTTGCTTGAGAACTTCGAAATGCTTTTTCGTTTCATTCAACACTCTTGAAGAAGAATACTTTTGGGCTAACAATAATTGCAATTGAAGTCAAAGGGAAATCGCTCTTCACGCTAAACATACCTCGCCGCCAAAGGCTGAAGTTAAGGAAGGCAAGAGAAATTCTGGGCCTTACATAAAGCTGAACTAAATACAAATAAATAAAAACTAATAATACAAATAACTGATTATCTCATGTACAAAATTGAGTTAAGCAACCAAATTTTTAATTTAATTTTTAATCGAATTGTAGTGAATCGCCAATGTACACATATCATTGACATAATTGACAATTTAGTCCAAATTTTATTTCTATCTAACATTTTGTCAAAATGTTCTTTCTATAGAAAATCTTATAAAAATTTTATTTCTATAGAAAATTGTTTCAAAATTTTATTCCTATAGAAATTTTGTAAAAATTTTCTATTTCAGTAGAAAATGTTGGCAAAATGTTATTTTTATAGAAAATTTTGTTAAGGTTGAATTTTTTTCATTTTTATAGAAAATTTTCTCAAAATTGTATTTCTATAAAAAAATTGACAACATTTTATTACTATAGAAAATCTTGCCTACATTTTATTTCTATAAAAAATTTTATCAAAATTTCTTTTCTATATAAAATTATGTCAAAATTTTAGTACTTTAGAAAATTTTTTTCAAAATCTTATTTCTATAGAAAATTTTGTCTAAATTGACAAAATTTTATTTCTATAGAACATTTTATGAAATTTTTATCAAAATTTTATTTCTATGGAAAATTTTGTAAAAAATTTTATTTCCATAGAAAATTTTGACAAAATTTAAATTTTATAGGAATCTTGTCCAAATTTTATTTCAATAGAATTCTATATCTATAGAAAATGTTGTTAGTATTTTATTTCTATAGAAAATTTTGTAAAAATTTCATTTTTATAAAAAAATTTATTTCTATAGAATTTTTTTCAAAATTTTATTTCCATAGAAAATTTTCTCAAATTTTTAGAAAATTTTAGAAAATTTTCTAAAGATTGTAATTCTGTAGAAAATTTTGCCAAAATTTTATTTCTATAGAAAATTTTGTCGAAATTTTTATACCCTCCATCATAGGATGGGGGTATATTAACTTTGTCATTCCGTTTGTAACACATCGAAATATTGCTCTAAGACCCCATAAAGTATATATATTCTGGGTCGTGGTGAAATTCTGAGTCGATCTAAGCATGTCCGTCCGTCCGTCCGTCCGTCCGTCCGTCCGTCCGTCCGTCCGTCCGTCCGTCTGTTGAAATCACGCTAACTTCCGAACGAAACAAGCTATCGACTTGAAACTTGGCACAAGTAGTTGTTATCGATGTAGGTCGGATGGTATTGAAAATGGGCAATATCGGTCCACTTTTACGTATAGCCCCCATATAAAGGGACCCTCAGATTTGGTTTGTGGAGCCTCTAACAGAAGCATATTTCATCCGATCCGGCTGAAATTTGGTACGTGATGTTGGTATATGGTCTCTAACAATCATGCAAAAATTGGTCCGCATCGGTCCATAATTATATATAGCCCCCATATAAACCGATCCCCAGATTTGGCTTGTGGAGCCTCTAAGAGAAGCCTATTTCATCCGATCCGGCTGAAATTTGGTACATGGTGTTGGTATATGGTCTCTAACAATCATGCAAAAATTGGTCCACATCGGTCCATAATTATATATAGCCCCCATATAAACCGATCCCTAGATTTGGCTTGCGTAGCCTCAAAGAGAAGCAAATTTCATCCGATCCGGCTGAAATTTGGTGCATGACGTTGGTATATGATCTCTAACAATCATGCAAAAATTGGTCCACATCGGTCCATAATTATATATAGCCCCCATATAAACCGATCCCCAGATTTGGCTTGTGGAGCCTCTAAGAGAAGCATATTTCATCCGATCCGGCTGAAATTTGCTACATGGTGTTGGTATATGGTCTCTAACAACCATGCAAAAATTGGTCCATATCGGTCCTTAATTATATATAGCCCCCATATAAACCGATCCCCAGATTTGGCTTGTGGAGCCTCTAAGAGAAGCATATGTCATCCGATCCGGCTGAAATTTGGTACATGGTGTTGGTATATGGTCTCTAACAATCATGCAAAAAGTGGTCCACATCGGTCCATAATTATATATAGCCCCTATATAAACCGATCTCCACATTTGGCTTGTGGAGCCTCAAAGAGAAGCAAATTGCATCCGATCCGGCTGAAATTTGGTACATGGTATTGGTATATGGTCTCTAGCAACCGTGCAAAAATTGGTCCACATCGGTCCATAATTATATATAGCGCACATATAAACCGATCCCCAGATTTGGGTTGCGGAGCCTCTAAGAGAAGCAAATTTCATCCGATCCGGCTGAAATTTGGTACATGGTATTGGTATATGGTCTCTAGCAACCGTGCAAAAATTGGTCCATATCGGTCCATAATTATATATAGCCCCCATATAAAACGTTCTCCAGATTTGACCTCCGGAGCCTCTTGGAGGAGCACAATTCATCCGATCCGGTTCAAATTAGGAACGTGGTGTTAGTATATGGTCGCTAACAAACATACCAAAATTGGTCCAATCACACAAAAATTGGTCCATATCGGTTCATAATCATGTTTGCCACTGAGCCAAAAATAATCTACCAAAATTTTATTTCTATAGAAAAATTTGTCAAAATTTTATTTCTAGAGAAAATTTTGTTAAAATTTTATTCGGTTCATAATAAAATTTTCATCATTGTCAAAATTTTATTTCTATAGAAAATTTTGTTCAAATTTTATTCGGTTCATAATTATGGTTGCCACTCGAGCCAAAAATAATCTACCAAGATTTTATTTTTATAGAAAAATTTGTCAAAAGTTTATTTCTATAGAAAATTTTGTTAAAATTTTATTTCTGTAGACATTTTTGTCAAAATTTTCTTTCTATAGAAAATTTTGTGAAAATTTTTATTTCTATAGAAAATTTTGTGAAAATTTTATTTCTATAGAAAATTTTGTTAAAATTTTATTTCTGTAGAAAATTTTGTCAAAATTTTATGTCTACTTTGTCAAAATGAATTATATACGTATTGGATCGATCTTTTTTTTTATTTAATATATACCACGTATGGACTTACATACAATTTAGAAGACGGTGTTAGGAGGTTTTAAGATATCTTGCCATCGGCAAGCGTCACCGCAACTCAAGTAATTCGATTGTGGATGGCAGTGTTTAGAAGAAGTCTCTACGCAATCCATGATGGAGGGTACATAAGCTTCGGCCTGGCCGAACTTACGGCCGTACATACTTGTTTTTCTATAGAAAACTTTGTCAAAATTTAATTTCTATAGAAAATTTTGTTAAAAATTTTATTTCTATAGAAAATTTTGTCAATATTTTAATTTTATAGGAATCTTGTCCAAATTATGTTCTATAGAAAATTTTTTCTATAGAAAATTTTTTTTTTTTCTATAGAAAATTTTGTCAATATTTTATTTCTATAGAAAATTTTGTCAAAATTTAATTTTTATAAAAAATTTTAGTTCTTTTCTATAGAACATTTTGTTAAAATTTTATTTCTATAGAAAATTTTGTTAAAAATTTATTTCTATGCAAAATTTTGTCAAAATGTTATTTCGTTAGAAAATTTTTGTCAAAATTTTATTTCTATAGGAAATTTTGTCAAAATTTCTTGTCTATAGAAAATAGTCTCAAAATTTCTTTTCTATAGCAAATTTTGTCAAAATTTTATTTCAATAGTGGATTTTGTAAATCTTTTATTTCTAAAGAAAATTTTGTAAAAATTTTATTTCTATAGAAAATTTTGTCAAAATTGTATTTCTATAGAAAAATTTGCAAACATTTTATTTCTATAGAAATTGTATCAAAATTTTATTCCTATAGAAAATTTTCTCAAAATTTTATTTCTATAAAACATTTTCTCAAAATTTTATTTCTATAGAAAAATTTGTCAAAATCTTATTTCTATACAAAATTTTTTCAAACTTTTATTTCAATAGAAATTTTCTCAAAATTTTATTTCTATAGAAAAGTTTCTTAAAATTTTATTTCTGTAGAAAATTTTGTTAAAAATTTATTTCTATAGAAAATTTTGTCAACATTTTATTTCTATAGAAAATTTTGTGAAACTTTTATTTCTATAGAAAATTTTCTCAAAATTGTATTTCTGTAGAAAATTTTGCCAAAATTTTATTTCTATTGAAAATTTTGTCAAAATTTTATTCCTAAAGAAAACTTTGTCAAAATTTTATTTCTATAAAAAATTTTGTAAAAAATTTTATTTCTGTAGAAAATTTTGTCAAAATTTTAATTTAATAGGAATCTTGTCCAAATTTTATTTCTATAGAAAATTTTTTCAATATTTTATTTCTATAGACAATTGTGTCAAAATTTAATTTTTATAAAAAATTTTAGTTCTTTTCTAAAGAACATTTTGTTAAAATTTTATTTCTATAGAAAATTTTGTTAAAAATTTATTTCTATGCAAAATTTTGTCAAAATGTTATTGCTTTAGAAAATCTTTGTCAAAATTTTATTTCTATAGGAAATTTTGTCAAAATTTCTTGTCTATAGAAAATAGTGTCAAAATTTCTTTTCTATAACAAATTTTGTTAAAATTTTGTTTCAATAGAGGATTTTGTCAATCTTTTATTTCTAAAGAAAATTTTGTAAAATTTTTACAAAATTTTCTTTTCTATAAAAAATTTTGAAAAAAATTTATTTCTATAGAAATTGTATCAAAATTTTATTCCTATAGAAAATTTTCTCAAAAATTTATTTCTATAGAACACTTTCTCAAAATTTTATTTCTATAGAAAAATTTGTCAAAATCTTATTTATATACAAAATTTTGTCAAACTTTTATTTCATTAGAAAATATTGTCAAAATTTGATTCTATAGAAATGTTTTCAAAATTTTATTTCTATAGAAATTTTTGTGAAAATTTTATTTCTATAGAAAATTTTTCCAAAATTTTATTTCTACCGACAATTTTGTCAAAATTTTTTTTCTATAGAAAATTTTATAAACGTTTTATCAAAATTTTATTTCTATAGAATTTTATAGGAAATTTTGTCAAAATTTTATTTCTATAGAAAATTTTGTAAAAATTTTATATCTGTAGAAAATTTTGTCAAAATTTTATTTCTATAGAAAATTTTGTAAAGCTTTTATTTCTGTAGAAAATTTTCCCAAAATTGTATTTCTATAGACAATTTTGTCAAAATTTTATTTCAATAGAACAATTTGTCAATAATTGCCAAATGTTGACGCTATAGGTTTAAGGAATAACAATTTTTATTTCTATAGAAAATTTTGTCAAAAGTTCTTTTCTATAGAACATTTTATCAAAATTTTATTTCTATAGAAAATTTTGTCAAAATGTTATTTCTATACAAAATTTTTGTCAAAATTGGGTTTATTGAACTGCCTGAATTTATTCTGATAACGGGTTGATAGTTTTGCTGCAAGTAGAGGATGATGATGAGGAACGTGGTAATTCCGAAACGTGCGTCCATCCAACCATCTTGCAGTCTGTAGGACTTGGCCCAAATAAATTTGACAAACATTATTTTCCTCTGTTGGTTAAGCTACACTTGTAGTTAAGTCAATGTATGGTTTTAAGCTGAAATGAAACAAGTATATACAGCACTAAGTTCGGCCGGGCCGAATCTTGAATACCCACCACCACGAACCAAATATTAGGGTTCCCTTCGAAATTTCAGGAGGTCTTGAAGACTTGAGGGCACTTCCCGAAAATAAATTTAAAGATTTCACCTATGAGGAATATATCAGATCCTGGATTTATAAGAACCATTTTTATACCCACCACCATAGAATGGTGACGGGGGTATAATAAGTTTGTCATTCCGTTTGCAACACATCGAAATATCGATTTCCGACTATATAAAGTATATATATTCCTGATCAGAAAGAAATTCTAAGACGATATAACGATGTCCGTCTGTCCGTCCGTCTGTCTGGCTGCCTGTCTGTCTGTTGTAATCACGCTACAGTCTTCAATAATGAAGCAATCGTACTGAAATTTTGCACAAACTCGTTTTTTGTATGCTGGCAGGTCAAGTTCGAAGATGGGCTATATCGGTCCAGGTTTTGAAAAAGTCCCCATATAAACCGACCTCCCGATTTGGGGTCTTGGGCTTACAGAAATCCTAGTTTTTATCCAATTTGCCTAAAATTTGAAATATAGAGGTATTTTATGACCATAAAGAGGTGTGCCAAAAATGGTGAGTGTCGGTCCATGTGTTGGTATAGCCCCCATATAGACCGATCTCCCGATTTAACTCCTTGGGTTTCTAGAAACCGTAGTTTCTAGAAATTGATTTGCCTGAAATTGTAAATATTCTGGTATTTTAGGCTCACGAAAACGTGTATCGGATTAAGTTTTTATCGGTCCATTTGGTAATGCCTCCATATAGACCGACTTCACTTCTTGAGGGTGTGCGCCACTGTTCATGAAAATTGCTTGAAATTCAATGTAAAATTTCCAGATTTTACTTCAACTGATTTAAGAATTCAAATCAAGACGTTATTTTATAATTTTCTAAAACTCAAACAAAAATGGTTCTTATAAATCCAGAATCTGATATAGTCCTCATAGGTGAAATCTTTAAATTTATCTTCGGGAAGTGTCCTCAAGTCCTCAAGCACTCCTGAAATTTCAAAGGAAACCCTAATATTTGGTTCATGGTGGTGGGTATTTAAGATTCGGCATGGCCGAACTTACTGCTGTATATACTTGTTATTTCTAAAGATAATTTTGTAAAAATTTTATTTCTATATAAAATTTTTTCAAAATTGTATTTCTATAGAAATTGTATCAAAATTTTATTCTCATAGAAAATTTTTTCAAAATTTTATTTCTATATAATTTTTTCTCAAAATTTTATTTCTATAGAAAAATTTGTCAAAAGCTTATTTCTATACAAAATTTTATATAAATTGACAAAATTTTATTTCTATAGAATTTTTTTTCAAAATTTTATTGCTATAGAAAATTTTGTCAAAATTGTATATCTACAGAAAATTTTATCAAAATTTTATTTCTATAGACAATTTTGTCAAAATTTTATTTCTATAGAAAATTTTGTCCAAATTTTATTTCATGATCGTAGTTCCTTTGATGATTTGCGCCTGTATTCAGGAATTATTCCATTGACCTCCTACAACTTATTCACCTTTTAGGATCTCTAATATAAGGCCTAATAATTTAGGCCATCGATCGGATATATGTATGTATTTATAGCACTCCACAGCATACATATTCATACATATTAGCTTTCTATATAAATTCAATACATAGATATCCTTTTGTTCATTCTTCTATTTTATTTCCCATTTCCAGGCATTAAATGTTGATGAATTGTGAATGAAACGTGGAAAGACACTATACATCCACCACTTAAGTCGCCCGGGATTGGAAGAAGGTAAGTGAGACCATTGGAGGTATTTGAACAATTTTCTTTCGTTTTGTTCTTTCATTTATATTGGATGATAAGTTTTTGCTACGCCTCCGTAAGGTAGGTCAGAAATAACTGTGGGAGATATGTATGTGTATCCATAGGCCATTTATGGGCTATAAATAAGAATCTATATGGATATATCGAATATCGTATATATTTGTTAAAAAAAAACTGAGGATTATGTATGTGGGCATTAAGGAATTTACAGAAAGATTTTCTCCCACTTACAGACACACACACACACACTCGCACACACATACACAGTTATCCATTGGTAATAAAAGGAATTCTTATAGAAATATGACCAGGAATCCAATATAACAAAGGTGTAAATATACATTTTGGGAAGAAATCATAGGAAATATAATATTAGAAATATTTTTTTTTTCGGAGAATTTAAACAAATAAGCATGAAAACAATAAATAAAAATAAATGAAACAGAAATTCATTTTAGGGGGGAAATTTTAAAGAAATTTCAGGTATCTGTAGACATTTGTGAAATCGAGACGAACTTAGCATTTGTTAAATATTTATAGCCGTAGTGTGGTAATGATGGTATAATAAGTTGGCAATTCTTAGCTTAGCTTAAACCAGCCCGCTTCGCTACTCCTTCTGAAGCATATTTGTAGGAATATTATGCGTTAACTTAGTCAACGATATAATTCGAGCTGAAAACAAATTCAAAAAGATTTGAATTTTTTGAAGAGTAGGGTCAAGGGAAGTCTGGCACAAAAATCGAAATACTGATTTTTCACTCCATGGTTTGCACACACGTGTCCCTTACATTTCAAACAAATGCTTCTTCGTTTATATACAGACATGCGGCGGAATATCAAGCGTGGTTTGTCAAGGGGAGGTATCCCTCTATAAAACATACCGGAAAATTAAACATCATTATATAAAAACAAGTAAATACGGCCGTAAGTTCGGCCAGGTCGAATCTTATGTACCCTGCACCATGGATTGCGTAGAAACTTCTACGAAAGACTGTCATCCACAATCGAATTACTTGGGTTGTGGTATCTTAAAACTTCTTAACATCGTTTTCTAAATTGTGAGTTAGTCCATACGTGGTATATATTAGACAAAAAAGATATGTATAGGTAAGTCTACAAATAATTACGAATCGATATGGACTTTTGTACGGTACGTAGAGAGCCAGAATTGAAATATGGGGGTCGCTTATATGGGGGCTATATAAAATTATGTACTTGATATGGACCAATTTTTGTGTGATTGCGAATCGATTTATCTGAGGGATATATATAACTATAGACCGATTTGGATCTAGTTAGACATGGTTGTTAACGGCCATATACTAGCACAATGTACCAAATTACAACTGTCTCGGATGAAATTTGCTCCTCCAAGTGGCTCCAAAACCACATATCGGGATCGGTTTATATGGGGCCTGTATATGTTTATGGACTGATATGAACCACTTTTGGCATGGTTGTTAAATATTATATACTACCACCACGTACCAAATTTCAACCAGATCGGATGAATTTTGCTTCTCCAAAAGGCACCGGAGGTCAAATCTGGGGATCGGTTTATATGGGGGCTATATATAATTATGGACTGATATGAACCAATACCTGCATGGTTGTTGGAAACCATATACTAACATCACGTACCAAATTTCAACCGAATGGGAAGAATTTTGCTCTTCCAAGGGGCTCCGGAGGTCAAATCTGGGGATCAGTTTATATGGGGCCTATATATAATTATGGACCGATTTCGACCAATTTTTGCATGAGAGTTTGAGGCCATATATTAACACCACGTACGAAATTTCATCTGAATCAGATGAATTTTGGTCTTCCAAGAGGCTCCGCAAGACAAATCTGGTGATCGGTTTGTATGCGGGCTATATATAATCATGCACCGATGTGGACCAACTTTTGCACAGTTGTTAGAGACCATATACTAACACCACGTACTAAATTTCATCCGGATCGGATAAAATTTACTTCTCGTAGAGGCTCCGCAAGCCAAATCGGGGGATCGGTTTATATGGGGGCTATATAAAGGGTGATTCTTTTGAGGTTAGGATTTTCATGCATTAGTATTTGACAGATCACGTGGGATTTCAGACATGGTATCAAAGAGAAAGATGCTCAGTATGCTTTGACATTTCATCATGAATAGACTTACGATCTGCCACAACGTCGAATTTTCAGTGAATGGGCCCTAGAAAAGTTGGCAGAAAATCCGCTTTTTTATCGACAAATTTTGTTCAGCGATGAGGCTCATTTCTGGTTGAATGGCTACGTAAATAAGCAAAATTGCCGCATTTGGAGTGAAGAGCAACCAGAAGCCGTTCAAGAACTGCCCATGCATCCCGAAAAATGCACTGTTTGGTGTGGTTTGTACGCTGGTGGAATCATTGGACCGTATTTTTTCAAAGATGCTGTTGGACGCAACGTTACGGTGAATGGCGATCGCTATCGTTCGATGCTAACAAACTTTTTGTTGCCAAAAATGGAAGAACTGAACTTGGTTGACATGTGGTTTCAACAAGATGGCGCTACATGCCACACAGCTCGCGATTCTATGGCCATTTTGAGGGAAAACTTCGGAGAACAATTCATCTCAAGAAATGGACCGGAAGTTGGCCACCAAGATCATGCGATTTGACGCCTTTAGACTATTTTTTGTGGGGCTACGTCAAGTCTAAAGTCTACAGAAATAAGCCAGCAACTATTCCAGCTTTGGAAGACAACATTTCCGAAGAAATTCGGGCTATTCCGGCCGAAATGCTCGAAAAAGTTGCCCAAATTTGGACTTTCCGAATGGACCACCTAAGACGCAGCCGCGGTCAACATTTAAATGAAATTATCTTCAAAAAGTAAATGTCATGGACCAATCTAACGTTTCAAATAAAGAACCGATGAGATTTTGCAAATTTTATGCGTTTTTTTTAAAAAAAAAGTTATCAAGCTCTTAACAAATCACCCTTTATAATTATGAATCGATGTGGACCAATTTTTGCATGGTCATTAGAGACCATATAATAACACCATGTACCAAATTTCAGCCGGGTCGGATGAAAGTTGCTTCTCTTAGGGGCTCCGCAAGCGAAATCGGGGGATCGGTTTATATGGGGGCTATATATAATTATGGGCCGATGTGAACCAATTTTTGCATGGTTGTTGGAGACCATATACTAACACCATGTACCAAATTTCATCCGGATCGGATGAAATTTACTTCTCGTAGAGGCTCCGCAAGCCAAATCGGGGGATCGGTTTATATGGGCGCTATATATATTTAAGGACCGATGTGGACCAATTTTTGCATGGTTGTTAAAGACCATATAATAACACCATGTACCAAATTTCAGCCGGGTCGGATGAAAGTTGCTTCTGTTAGGGGCTCCGCAAGCGGAATCGGGGGATAGGTTTATATGGGGGCTATATATACACCATGTAGCAAATTTCAGCCGGATCGGATGAAATTTGCTTCTCTTAGAGGATCTGAAAGCCAAATTTGGGGGTCTGTTTATATGGGGGCTATACGTAAAAGTGGACCGATATTGCCAATTTGCAATACCCTCCGACCTACATCAATAACAACTACTTGTACCAAGCTTCAAGTCGATAGCTTGTTTCGTTCGGAAGTTAGCGTGATTTCCATAGACAGACGGACGGACGGATACGCTTAAAGGGTGATACGGTCAAAATTTGGTCAAGGGAAGACGCGTGTAAATCGGTGAAATCGTTTATTTAAAAAATCAAATTAAATTTCTTTTTCAAGTTCAATTAGTATAAAATTCAGGAAAAATATTCAGTTAGGCTATCGCTTTTCCAAATCCCAATTGCCGGGCCTCACGCATGACACCTGCCATCAGATTTTGTACAGCCACCTTGTCCACCTTCTTAGCCGCAGAAAGCCAGTTTGCCTTGAACTGCTGCTCGTTCTTAGCAGTTTTTTGGTTTTCTTTAGGTTCCGCTTGACAATAGCGCAGTATTTCTCAATTGGGCGGAGCTCTGGCCTGTTGGGAGGGTTCTTGTCCTTGGGAAACAACTGCACATTGTTGGCGGCGTACCACTCCATGGCCTTTTTACCGTAATGGCAAGATGGCAAATCCGGCCAAAACAGTACGGAACAAACGTGTTTCTTCAGGAAAAGCAGCAGACGTTTATTCAAACACTCTTCCACGTAAATTTCTTGGTTGACAGTCCCGGAAGCTATGAAAATGCTGCTTTTCAAGCCACAGGTACAGATGGCTTGCCAAACCAGATATTTCTTTGCGAACTTTGACAGTTTTATGTGCTTGAAAATATCTGCTACCTTTCCCCTTCCTTTTGCCGTACTCTTGTCCCGGAAGCTGCTTGTAGTCGGCTTTGACGTAGGTTTCGTCGTCCATTACCACGCAGTCAAACTTCGTCAGCATCGTCGTGTACAGACTCCGGGATCGCGCTTTGACCGTCGTATTTTGTTTATCATCGCGATTTGGAGTCACTACCTTCTTGTAAGTCGATAGTCCGGCTCGTTTTTTGGCTCGATGCATGGTTGTAGACGATACACCCAGCTTATTTGCGGCATCTCGGAGAGTTAGAGGTTAGGGTTTCGCTTGAAACTACCGGCAACTCTCTTTGTCGTCTCAGCGGCTTCCGGTTTTCGATTTTCCCCCGATCCAGACTTCCTGGCTGTCGACAAACGTTCACCAAACACTTTAATTACATTTGTAACGGTTGATTTGGCAACTTTTAGAGATTTTGCCAGCTTTGCGTGCGAGTAGCTCGGATTTTCGCGATGCGCGAGCAAAATTTTGATACGCTGCTCTTCTTGCTTGGACGGCACTTTGACAACTGAAGAGTGAATTCCAAAATTCACCAACATTCTACACACACACACACCTTCAAAATGAGGGGTGTTCAGGTTTTTTAAAAGCAAAATTGAAAGAAATACGTCAAGTTTATATTGACCAAATTTTGACCGTATCACCCTTTAGATCGACTCAGAATTTCACAACGACCCCGAATATATATACTTTATGGGGTCTTAGAGCAATATTTCGATGTGTTACAAACGGAATGACAAAGTTAATATACCCCCCATCCTATGGTGGAGGGTATAAAAATTTTTTTTCATATATAGTTCTAAGTCGAATCAGTTCATATAGGGACAAAATTGATTGACTAATTGACAACGAAAAAAACCTTATATCAGAGAAATGCGTTTTCAATCCCGTGTAAAAATTGGGGGATCCAATCAGATATGAGTAGATCTCAAAATTGGCCCCTTAAGATATAAGCAGATATACCCACATATGATGAGATAGAACTAGATATAAAAGTATATAGTTCCATATAAGACCACATCTAATATCAGATACAATTATATATAGGGAAAGATATATTTATATCTACGACATTTGATCTAGGCCAATATTGAGATCTTGTCAGATCTATTTCCATTGTAATTACATATGATTAGATCTTTCCATTTTTCGTATCTACTCATATCTATTTGTATCAAATTAGATCTCTCAATTTTTACTAGGGTAGCTAAGAAAAATTTGCATTCGTATTTTAAGGATATGAAAATTTTGGCTTGACGACAACATTTTTTCAGTGGGTGGTGATATATGCAATTATTCCAAAATTGGTGTAACATAGGCAATCTCACCCTACTTTAACCATTTCTTATTAGTCTATAATTACAATTAAGTCTTTATTTATTTATTCATTTATATTTGATACTATATTTATAGTAAATATTATATTAGTATAAAGATATAAAAAGCATTGGCAACTGAGGCCATCGGCTAAACAATTAAGTTTTTTTTGCTAATTCTTTTTTAATTTTTTTTTCTACGACTTTGATACATGATATCATACATTTCTTTATAATTTTGCCATATTAATCACCTTGGCAAACTGGAGAGCTCCCTTAAAAATACCACACAAATATAATGAACAAATTAATTTTTATGGTTGTTTTTTTTTTTTACCAAAAAAAAAACAGAGGTAGCACACAGATAATGTATCCACAATGAACATATTCGCAAGAAAAAAATGTAAAAAAAAAAATAAATAAAAATAAACGAAAATTCCATTAGACTCATTTTTATGACGGTTATAAATCACATTTTATTACTTGAAAACATTCACGTACATATGTGTGTGTACTTTTGACCTATACACATATACATAGACATGTGAATTTCTTTTAATGGTTTTATATTCAATTCACCATTCATGTGCCCTTTGGCTAAACTCCAATGGTTCATCAATTTTATTGGCCAGCAACAGTGAATTCTTTCATTTCTTATTCTCTGATTTCATTTTCCATTTTCCGCTTTTGGAAAATTCCATTCGGCTGAATGAGGTTTGAAGGGCCGGGGAGGGTTGAAGAACTTTTTCATTTGCTTGATTTAATGGAATCCACTTTATTATGAAATAACAAGATAATTCCCTTCAATAATTGCTTACTTTCTGTGAAATGGTGAAACCAAAAAAAAAAAAAATCAAGAAACATGAGAAAGAGCAAAATTGAAAAAGTATTTTTTGAGGGGATTTTGGCCAATATGAAAGGTAGGCGGCGGTGTGACATAAGGTGGTGCGTACTGTATCTTTTGGGCTTATTAAAAATGGAAAATGAATTGTTCAACAAATACACCCTTTGACACAAAATTTAATCGAATTTTGATGTTAGTCACAACTGACGTTTAATGAAAAGTCTACTTGGATTTGTCGAAAAATTAATTTTCGATTTTTTTCTCCATTAGATACAGTCCGCACCACCTCATATCATACATATAGGCCAAAATCCAAATAAAAAATAGTGTTTCAAGTTTGCTCTTTCTCATGTTCCTTGATTTTTTTATTGCTTCACTTCACATCACTTGAAGTACTGCCCATCGCTAGCCATAACTTTTCATAACACGGATACTGCGATGAAAACACAACTCCTTTTTTTTGACTCAATGCACAAGTCAACCCAATTGTTGGCTTCCTTATAGAACGAAAATGCTGATCCTCTAGGTCAGGACTTCCAATTTCAATGTTTCGAAATAAGCTTTTACGGGCTTCGGAACAGGTAGGCCAGCGCTATCGTGGTGGCAAGACGCCTTTTCGTGCCTTTTGATACAAACCTTCCCAATCATTTCAATCGTTTGCAGCTGCCATGTTGCCAGATGATCTTTGAACTTCCCCTCCCCAAATTTTAAAGAAAAAAACAAGTACAAAGTACTAAAGACGGTCATCCACAATTAAATTACTTGGGTTGCGGCCGATGGCAAGGCATCTTAAAACTTCTTACCATCATCTTCTAAATTGTAAGTTAGTCCATGCGGGATATATAGTAGACAAAAGAAAGATCGATTAAATACGTATATATTCAGTTCTTGACCGGTATATATAGGGAAGGGAACTATTGTGCGGTAATTATAGAGCCAGAATTAGGATATCAGGGTCGCTATATACAATTATGAACACGAGTCTACCAAAAATGGCAGATTTTTTTCTGTTTGGTAGATTGGCAGAATTTTTGATGTTTTGGAAGATTTTGCAAAATATTCCCCACCACCAACGAAATGCTTCATGACAAAATTTTCTACAGAAAATTTTGTCAAAATGCAAGTAGAGGATGCTGATGAGGAATGTGGTAATTCCGAAACAGCTGTACATCCAACCATCTTGCAGTCTATAGGGCTTTGCCCAAATAAATTTGACAAGCATACTTTTCCTCTGTTGGTTAAGCTACACTTGTAGTTTAGTCAATGCATGGCTTTAAGCTGAGATCAAAAACAACAATAACGATTGAAGAGAAGCCAACAATAACAAACAAAACGACATAAAATTCTGACAAAATTTTCTATAGAAATAAAATTTTGAGAAAATTTTCTACAGAAATAAATTTTTCATAAAATTTTGTATAGAAATTATATTTTGACAAAATTTCCTAAAGATATACAATTTTGACACAATTTTCTATAGAAATAAAATTTTGACAAAATTTTCTATAGAAATATAAAATTTTGACAAAATTTTCTAGAGAAATATAAAATTTTGACACAATTTTCTATAGAAATATAAAATTTTGCAAAATTTTCTAAAGAAATAAAAAATTTTGACAAAATTTTCTGCAGAAATAAAGTTCTGAAAAAAATTTCTATAGAAATAAAATTTTGACAAAATTTTCTATGGCAATAAAATTTTGCTAGATAATTTAGGGCTCGAATGACAATCGTGATTTTTCTGTGATTGGGGATCGGTTTATTTGGGGGATATATATAATATAGATCGATACGCGTCACTTTTAGCATGGTTGTTATCCGCCATATACTAGCGAAATGTACGAAACTTCAAGCGGATCGGATGAATTTTGCTCCTTTAAGAGGCACCGGAGGTTAAATCTGGGGATCGGTTTATATGGAGGCTATATATAATTATGGATCGATGTGGACCAATTTTTGCATGGTTATTAGTGACCATGTACCAACACCATGTACCAAATTTCAGCCAGAGTGGATGAAATTTGCTTCTCTTAGAGGCTCCGCAAGCCAAATCGGGGAATCGGTTTATATGGGGGCTATATATAATTATGGACCGATCTGGACCAATTTTTGCATGGTTGTTAGAGACCATATACCAACATCATGTACCAAATTTCAGCCAAATTGTATGAAATATGCTTCTCTTTGAGGCTCCGAAAGCCAAATCGGGAGATCGGTTTATATGGGGGCTATATATAATTATGGACCGATCTGGACCAATTTTTGCATGGTTGTTAAGAGACCATATACCAATATCATGTACCAAATTTCAGCCGGATCGGATGAAATTTTCTTCTCTTTGAGGCTCCGCAAGACAAATCGGGGGATCGGTTTATATGGGGGCTATATATAATTATGGACCGATGTGGACCAATTTCTGCATGGTTGTTGAAGGACCATATACTTACACCATGTACCAAATTTCAGCCGGATCGGATGAAATTTGCTGGTGCAATGGTTAGCGTGCCCGCCTTTCATACACAAGGTCGTGGGTTCGATTCCTGCTTCGACCAAACACCAAAAAGTTTTTTAGTGGTGGATTATCCCACCTCAGTAATGCTGGTGACATTTCTGAGGGTTTCAAAGCTTCTCTAAGTGGTTTCACTGCAATGTCGAACGCCGTTCGGACTCGGCTATAAAAAGCAGGTCCCTTGTCATTGAGCTTAACATGGAATCGGGCAGCACTCAGTGATAAGTGAGAAGTTCACCAATGTGGTATCACAATGGATTGAATAGTCTAAGTTAGCCTGATACATCGGGCTGCCACCTAACCTAACCTAACTAACCTAAGCCAAATCTGGGGATCGGTTTATGTGGGGGCTGCATATAATAATAGATCGATGTGGACCAATTTTTGCATGGTTGTTAGTGGCCATGTACCAAATTTCAGCCAGATTGGATGAAATTTGCTCCTCTTAGAGGATCCGCAAGCCAAATCTGGGGGTCGGTTTATATGGGGGCTATATATAATTATGGACCGATGTGGACCAAGTTTTGCATGGTTTTTAGAGACCATATACCAACATCATGTACCAAATTTCAGCCAAATTGTATGAAATATGCTTCTCTTTGAGGCTCCGAAAGCCAAATCGGGGGATCGGTTTATATGGGGGCTATATATAATTATGCACCCATGTGGACCAATTTTTGCATGGTTTTTAGAGACCATATACCAACACCATGTACCAAATTTCAGCCGGATCGGATGGAAGTTTCTTCTCTTTGAGGGTCCGCAATCCAAATCCTGCGGTCCATTCATATGAGTGCTATATATAATTATGGACCGATGTGGACCAATTTTTGCATGGTTGTTAGAGACCATATATTAACACCATGTGCCAAATTTCAGCCGGATCGGATTAAATTTTCTTCTCTTTGAGGCTCCGCAAGCCAAATCTGAGGATCGGTTTATATGGGGGCTATATATAATTATGGACCGATGTGAACCAATTTTTGCATGGTTGTTAGAGACCATATACTAACACCATGTGTCAAATATCAGCCGGATCGGATGAAATTTGTTTCTCTTAGAAGATCCGCAAGCCAAATTTGGGGATCCGTTTATATGGGGGCTATATATAATTGTGGACCGATGTGGACCAACTTTTGCATGGTTGTTAGAGACCATATATTAACACCATGTGCCAAATTTCAGCCGGATCGGATTAAATTAATTTCTCTTAGAGGATCCGCAATCCAAATCTGGGGATCGGTTTATATGGGGGCTATATATAATTGTGGACCGATGTGGACCAATTGTTGCATGGTTGTTAGAAACCATATAGTAACACCATATGCCAAATTGCAGCCGGATCGGATAAATTTGGGGATCCGTTGGGGATATATATATATATATATATATATATATATATATATATATATATATATATATATATATATATATATATATATATATATATATATATATATATATATATATATATATATATATATATATATATATATATATATATATATATATATATATATATATATTGGGGTCTTAGAGCAATATTTCGATGTGTTACAAACGGAATGACAAAGTTAATATCCTATAGTGGAGGGTATAAAAAGAACACGATAGGATATATATATATATATATATATATATATATATATATATATATATATATATATATATATATATATATATATATATATATATATATATATATATATATATATATATATATATATATATATATATATATATATATATATATATATATATATATATATATATATATATATATATTGGGGTCTTAGAGCAATATTTCGATGTGTTACAAACGGAATGACAAAGTTAATATCCTATAGTGGAGGGTATAAAAAGAACACGATAGGATATCCCCGGATGTGCTTTAAAACAAATGTTTGTTGACTTGCCAAAAAGGCCTGTATGGGGGATTCCGGGATGCGCTTTAAAACAAACGTTTGTAGAACATCTTCCATTTTTTTTTTTTGCTGGGAAACTACATTACTTAGCGCCAATGATTTTTTCTTTACTGTAAGTTCATTTTGTTTCTTCTATTATAGGGTGTCATTTTGTTAAGTACAGTACACCAGGGCATTAAGTTTTCCTGGTTTTAATAACACTTTGTGAAAATCTTAAAATGAGAAATTTAGTTCAATTTTGGCACGAGATATTTCATTCTTCCTATAAAACAGTTTACTTTCTTCTGTGTATAGACCAATTTCCCGATTTACACTTATATGTCAGATGTTGCGGAAATCTACAAGAAATTGGAAATCTATAGATTTTTTTAGGTCCCAAGAAAGAAATAACAAATTTTGTTTATATTCTGGAGGGCATGTATAGAAAAATGAGTTTCCAAATTAACGAAATGCCTTGAATCACTTGGTATACACACAAAAAAAAATTTCTGATTCAATCCAACTAATTTTTTAATTGAAATGTCTACAATCACAGAAATGATAGTATCAATTAAAAAATTAATTGAAGATCAATTGAAAAATTAATTGATATTATTAATTTTTATTTCATTTAAAATATTTGTTGAATCAATAAAATTTTTAATTGAATATTTTTTAAAACCCAATTAAAATTTTAATTGGAAACATTTTGTGAAATTTGTTTCTTTGTAGGATCGGTTTTTTTTTTGCTATTAACAAAGGGAAATTTCGTTTGCGCAAAATATTTTTACTTTGGGTTTAGCTTCCGAAATTTTTTTCGAGTTACCTTAAATTTAAAATCTAAAGGTACTTTAGATACATCAAAGGCTGAACTAAATATGGTTTATATCGATCCATGCACTAAAAAAACATGCCCGGTTCCAAAGATTTTGTTTTTAGACAAACGATTTTGGTATTGATTCCGAGCAAAAGAAGCGGGAAATCGAAGTAACGATAAATTTAAAACAAAATTCTCTTTTAAATTTTTAGTTTTGCATATTCGATTCTGGAAGCCACATTGACCGCAATCGAACCACATTTTCTTTCATGTAAAAAACATCCAATTTTTAAGTCGAATCACTTAACTACAAAGACAAAACGACTTTACTGGAAAGTTTATCTACTTTTGAACATGTCAGAGAAATGGGTCTTCTATGCTAAGCAAATTTCACATTCGTATTTTAAGGATATGAAACCTTTGGTCTAACGCCAATATTTTTTCAGTGTGATTTGGGGTCCTACAGTTGGTAGAATTCTACAAAAATTGGTAGATTTTTACTGTTTAGGTAGATTGGTGGAATTCGTGATGTTTTGTTAGATTTTACAAAACATTCCTCTCTTCTGACAAAATAGAAAAAAAAAAAATTGACAAAATTTTCTATAAAAATAAAATTTTTCGAAAATTTTCTATAGAAATAAAATTTTTCGAAAATTTTCTATAAAAATAAAATTTTTCGAAAATTTTCTATAGAAATAAAATTTTTCGAAAATTTTCTATAAAAATAAAATTTTTCGAAAATTTTCTATAGAAAAAAAATTTTTCGACAATTTTCTATAGAAATAAAATTTTTCGAAAATTTTCTAAAGAAATAAAATTTTTCGAAAATTTTCTATAGAAATAAAATTTTGACAAAATTTTCTATAGAAATAAAATTTTGAAAACATTTTCTATAGAAATAAAATTTTGAACAAATGTTCTATAGAAATAAAATGTTGGTGAAATTTTTTATAGAAATAAATATTTAAAAAAATTGTATATAAGTTGTATTTACACAAAATTTTCTGTAGAAATAAAATTTTGAAAAAATGATCGATAGAAGTATAAGTTTTGAAAAATTTTTTTTATGGAAATAAAATTCTGAGAAAATTTTCTATAGAAATATTTTCTCAGAATTTTATTTCCATAAAAAAAAATTCAAAACTTATACTTCTATCGATCATTTTTTCAAAATTTTATTTTTACATAAAATTTTGTGTGAATACAATTTCTATACAATTTTTTTTAAATATTTATTTCTATAAAAAAATTGTTTTTTTTTTCAATAAAATAAAATAACAAAATATTAAAAAATAAAATTTTTGACAAAATTTTCTATGAATTCAATATCTTACAAATTTTAATTTTCGTATTATTTCATACCATTGCAAGATCTTACTTAAGTGGATAGTAGTAACTTTTAACCGTGGAGAGAAGGCACAAATTTTCTACATTTTTTTTCTTTTTTCTCCATGTACACTCTACAATCTTTTTTTTCGCCCTGTACACTCTAACAATTATGAACCATAACATTTTAATGACCTATTATTTTCTTGGCATTCTATTGTTTTATGGTGCTTCCAAAGAATTTTCTTTGTTTTCGCATAAAATGAGGAAACTTATTAATACTCTTTTAGTTCGTGTTTTTCATCCTTTCAAAGATTTTCTCTCTTTTTTTTGAGTAGCTTAAGTAGCAAAGCCACTCATAATAATGCGGTAATAATGTTGCAATTTTTATTCGTCTAAGTGAAGAAATGAAACGTCAGCAAATACAAAAAAATATCATAGCAATGAAAGCAGAAAGTATCCAGTGGAATGGGGGGGGGGGGGGGGGTTTAGATGCCATAATAATTTGTAGCACCATAGACATAACAATGGGAAATTTGTTGCTGTTCTGGCCATTAGAACAGCAGTAATTGTATTCCGTTGTCGAGAAGGTTAAAGTAATGGAATCACATAATGGAAATTATTGTTGAACATGGTGAAGATATCTTGAGGCTATTATGAATATAGCATTTAACAAAAAAAAATTTGGTTTGGGATCAAAAGAGTTTGACCTTTATTTAAAGATTTTGGTATTCAATTGGAGCCACAAAGATGTTGTTTTTTTTTAAATTAAATACTTTTATTTATGTATTTCTATTTATTTAGCAATTCAAAGCGAATCACAAAGAACTACTACAGGAAGCAACACAACTCCAAATTTAGGTTCTATAAATTAAAAAAAAAAAACAAGGATGCATAGTTTATTTACCAAATATTCTAGTTTCTTCTGAGATTCTATTGTAATATCAATCAATGATAGAACGATGGACTTTTTCCTGGGTGACCAACTTTTACAAAAAGTCAACTTAAGCTCTTGGTACTTTAAGCATTGCAGTTTATGTAAACAACCAAAGTAAGTTAATGGTGATGTCTCCACATCAAAGTTGCCACTCGAGCCAAAAATAATCTACCATTTTATTTCTATAGAAAATTTAGTCAAAATTTTATTTCTATAGAAAATTTTGTCAAAATTTTATTTCTATAGAAAATTTTGTCAAAATTTTATTTCTATAGAAAATTTTGTCAAAATTTTATTCCTATAGAAAATTTTGTCAAAAATTCATTTCTATAAACATTTTTGTCAAAATTTTATTTCTATAAACACTTTTGTCAAAATTTCATTTCTATAGAAAATTTAGTCTAGATTTTATTTCTATGGAAAATTTTGTCAAAATTTTATTTCGATAGAAAATTTTGTCAACATTTTATTTTTATAGAAAACTAGCGTAACCCGGCCCGCTTCGCTGCGCCTTCCGAAGAGTATTTGGAGGAACATTTTGCGTTAACTTAGTCAACTATATCCTTCGTGCTGAAAACAAATTCGAAAAGATTTGAATTCTTTTAAACAAATCGGACTACTTGATTTTTCGTTTATAGGTACAAATACGGCGGGAGAGGGTGTACCCTTTCCTCCACATTTTTTTAATAATGTTCTGTATTCAAGTAGTTGGACAATCTTCTATATTTCTTGTGAATTTTAAGTGTGGTTTGTCAAGGAAAGGTATCCTTTTCCTCAACAAATCTGAAAATTAAGCACTATATTATCCAATAAATCGGAAAAAGCAAACGTAGTAAAAAATTTTACCACATTAACATTTGCTAAAATGTTGGAAAATGATGTACCCTCTACGTTGGCTACCAATTTCATGTAAATTTAAGTTCTTTACTAAAAAGAAGTCTGGCAGAAGCCTGTGCAAAAATCATAAAATTATGTACCGAGTTCCCATTTATGGACAACCCTCTACTTTCAATTTAAGAAAAAAAAAACGGACAAAAGGGCACCCTCTCCCCACCTTCGCACCACTCCGACCTGATATCGGACTATCACGTACCCTATATTAATTTCGCAACTACTCAATGGTCCCTATAAATTCTATCGAAGTAAATCGACAAAGTTTATTTCAATTTTCCCCTTCCCCAACCAGATATCGAAAAATCATATACCAATTTAAAAATCATGTATAAATTTAATCACCTCCTCCCACGTTCCCTGTAAATTTCAAGTAGATCGGCGATGTTTAAATTTTGCTCTATTGTTTTAAAGGGACGTCACTTTCCCCGATACAATATCGACAAACACCGTAGTGAATAGCACCCCTAACCTTCCCAGAAAATTCTTAAAACTTTCCTTCAAGTGTGGGGCAAGGAAGGTTGCCTCTTCGTTCATAACGTTCCCCCACTGCTTTTGTAAATTTCAAGAAAACTTAATTTTTTTTGCAGTTTTAGAGGAGGACCTCCTCCCCGACCAAATATCGATAAGTGATGTAGCGTATCTTATGTAAACGTCCCAGAAAATGTCAAACAAATTATAAGCCTAAAGGGGGGGCCTCTCTTCCGTCCAAATTTCACAAAATCAGGTATCAACTATTAATATCGTAACCTCTCCCCAGTCCTCAAGTAACTCGGTAAAGTTTAATTGTTTCTCTGTATGTACTTAAGAGAAGCGGATGTCTCCCTATGCCCTTTTATTTTTATTAAAAAATCAGGAACCTGGTATAAATTTCATAACCCGTTTTTTCCGTAAAATTTCAGTCGGGGGAGTTTAGTTTTGTTTGTACTTTCAAAAAAAAAAAAAAAATCGGCAAAGCGGAGGTCCCCCTCCCCGACCAAATACCGAAAAATAATGTAGCGGATTTTTGTCTAGATGCCAACCCCAACATTCAATGAAAATTTCAAGCAAATCGCATAATTTTGTTCCAAGTTTCAAAAAGTAGGGCAAGGTGGAGGTCCCCCTCCCCATCCACATATGAAATCATCAGGTACCCCATATTAATTCCATAACCTCACCACATGTTTTCTGTAAATCTCAGATAATTTAGAGAATTTTAGTTTTTTCACAGTACTTTAAAAAAGTCGAACAAAGGGGAGGCCCCCCTCCGCCACCAAATATCGAAATAAAAAGTAGCGGATCTTTGTCTAGATGCCAACCCCAATCTTCAATGAAAATTTCAAGCAAATCGGTCAACTTTGGTCTAATTTTCAAAAAGTCGGACAAAGGGGAGGTTCCTCTCCGCGACCATATGTCAAAAAATGAGGTACCCTATTTTCAGCACATGAGTGCCCCCCAAGATCTCTGAAAGTTTCAAGTAAATCGGTTCAGGCGTTTTCGCGCCAACCCGGAACATACAAATAAACAAACAAACAAACAAACAAACAAACAAATAAACAAACATAATTTGAATTTTATATATATAGATTTTGTCTAGATTTTATTTTTAAAGAAAATTTTGTTAAAATTTTATTTCTATAGAAAAATTTGTCAAAATTTTATTTCGATAGAAAATTTTGACAAAAATTTTATTTCTGTAGAAAGATTTCTCAAAATTTTATGTCTATAGAAAATTTATCAAAAATTTATTTCTATAGAAAATTTTGTCAAAATTTTATTTCGATCGAAAATTTTGTCAAAATTTTATTTCTAAAGAAAAATTTTGTCAAAATTTTATATCTGTAGAAAATTTTGTCACAATTTGATTTCTATAGTAAATTTTGTCAAAATTTTATTTCTATAGAAAATTTTGTCAAAATTTTATTTCTATAGAAAATTTTGTCAAAATTTTATTTCTGTAGAAAATTTTGTCAACATTTTATTTCTATAGAAAATTTTGTCAAAATTTCATTTCTATAGACATTTTTGTTAAAATTTTATTTCTGTAGAAAATTTTGTCAAAATTTTATTTATATAGGAAATTTTGTCAAAATTATATTTCTATAGAAAATTGTCTCAAAATTTTATTTCTATAGAAAATTGTGCAAAAATTTTATTTTTATCGAAGGTTTGTCAAAATTTTATTTCTATAGAAAATTTTGTCAAAAGTTTACATCTATAGAAAATTTTGTAAAAATTTTATATCTATAGAAAATTTTGTCAAAATTTTATTTCTATAGAAAATTTTGTCAAAATTTTATTTCTATAGAAAATTTGTCAAAGTTTTATTTCTACAGAAAATTTTATCAATATTTTATTTCTATAGAAAATTTTGTCAAAATTTTTTTTCTGTTGAAAATTGTGCCAAAATTTTATTTCCGTAGAAAATTGTGTTAAAATTCTTTTGGTGTCAGCGTTTTATTACTGTAGAAAATTTTGTCAAAATTTTATTTCTATAGAAAATTCTATCAAAATTCTATTTCTATAGAAAATTTTATCAATATTTTATTTCTATAGAAAATTTTGTCAAAATTTTATTTCTGTTGAAAATTGTGCCAAAATTTTATTTCTGTAGAAAATAGTGTTAAAATTTTTTTTTGTGTCAGCGTTTTATTACTGTAGAAAATTTTGTTAAAATTTTATTTCTATAGAAAATTTTATCAAAGTTTTATTTCTATAGAAAATTTTGTCAAAATTTTTTTCCGTAAAAAATTTGTGTCAGCTTTTTATTTCTGTAGAAAATTGTGTCAAAATTTTATTTCTATAGAAAATTTTGTCAAAATTTTAGTTCTATTCAAAATTTTATCAATATTTTATTTCTATAGAAAATTTTGTAAAAATTTTATTTCTGTTGAAAACTGTGTCAAAATTTTATTTCTGTAGAAAATTGTGTTAAAATTTAATTTGTGTCAGCATTTTATTACTGTAGAAAATTGTGTCAAAATGTTATTTCTATAGCCATGTTTGTTAAAATTTTATTTCTATAGAAAATGTTTTCAAAATTTTATTTCTATAGAAAATTTTATCAAAATTTTATTTCTATAAAAAATTTTGTCAAAATTTTATTTCTGTAATAAAATTGTGTCAGCATTTTATTTCTGTAGAAAATTTTGTCAAAATTTTAGTTCTATTCAAAATTTTATCTATGTTATCAATATAAGGAAAATGTGGGGACTAAAACCGAAAATTGTGAACATTCCTAAGAACTGAAACTTCTTCGCACATGGCATCGTCTTGAATATCATCGAATTCGCTGCCTAGGTGACGCGACTAAAGTATTTTGAGTTTGCAACTTTTGTTACTTTTTCTACATTTACGACGCGTATGTGACGTTTACGACTTTTACAACTTTGCAACAGTCGCAAACCTAAAAAAGTTTGATACAGACCATCTCTGATCAATCTACCAAACAATAAAAAAATTATCATTTTTGGTAGAATTCTACCAACTGTGGCAACGGTGATTCACATATCAATTTCGGTACCATCCGAGATTTTGTTTGCGATCTATATATAGATTTATTACCATTAGTTAGAGCATGAAATTTGAAGAGATTCGGAGGACATTTGTTCCTCCATGAGAATCACAGAATTCAAATATGGGGGTAAGTGTAGTTGAGGGGCTACATATAATTATGAACCGATATGGACCAATTTTGGCATGACACCATGTATCAAATTTCAACGGGATAGATTAAAATTCTCTCCTCGAAGAGCCTCCGCAATATAAATCTGGCGATCGGTTTATTGGAGGCTATATTTAATTACGGACCGATATGGATCAGTTTTTGCATGGTTTTTAGAGCGCATATACTTAGTCAGGGAGCCACCGCACCGTGCTTCGATCCCATACAACGTATGGACAAAAATAGAAGGAGGCATCGTAAGAAAGCGAAACTTTGAAGGGTCTTGTTGACGGTCAAAACTAAGACAAATGCGAATTTTGGTTCCGATGGGACCACTTTATCATGTACCTACCATACAAAGGCATCAAAAATATCTCATTGCATAAAAGTATGTGATAACACAAAGAGCAAAATGTCTGCCATTTGGGCACAGTTAAAGCTCACTCTGTGAAATTTTGTACTATTGCAGCTGAGATATTGACCAAGTAGAGAGTCAAATTTTGTGACCCTTGGTGGACCGGAGCACTACTGACAGCCCTCAACAATTGGTCCCCTTGGGTATGGGAAAAATTTATAAACCTAAGTGGTTTCATCGCAATGTGAGACGCCGCTCGGAATCAGTTATAAAAAACAGGTCCCTTGTCATTGAGCTAAACCATATAAACGGACACACTCAGTGATAAGAGAGAAGTTCACCATGCGTGGTATCACAATGTATTCAGTCCATTGTGAGACCACACTACGTGAGCCTGAAATATCGGGCTGCCACTATACCTAAGTTACCAGCTAACGTTAGATAACCAAAGTTCAGCAATATTGGATGAGATGTTCCAGTAGTCAAAGGGGATCCGTGTGGGGGCTATATATATTTATGGACCCATATGACATAACATACCAAATTTAAACCGGATCAGATGAAATTTGCTCCTTCAAAAGGCTCCGCAAGTCAAATCTTGGGGTCGATCTATATGGGGGCTATACCCATCAATGGCCCCATATGGCTAATTTGCACGACCGGATCATCAATAACAACTAGTGATCAGAGATTTCAATTCGATAGTTTTTTTCGTTCGTTGGGTATACAGAGAGAAAATCCCATGATTTTCAATCCTATTCAACGCTTATAAAAAATTGAATTAAAAAGACTTCCTGTGTAGTTAAAATAAATAACATCTTTGGCGGAACATTTTTTGGATGTGCTATGAAAATTATGCCTTTCGAACAAGTTTCAAATTTTTTTTGCTGGGATATGGCTAGTCTCAATTCGATAGTCAGTTTATATTTCCCTACTGGGTATGTGGTAAATTCTTAACACATACTCGTACAATGGACGTTGGCACGTTTTATGGTCTTAAAGTGGACACATGACCAGACTGAGTGTTAGTTGTAGCAAATCCTCATCCATCATTAGTGCATCAGTGGGAGATCATGGGGATTCGTTTGTTTTTTTTTTTTGTTTTGTTTTTTTTTACTTACTGAAAAATACGTGTGTTTGGTTACGACGCAGCTGTGATTTACCCTGATTCACCAACAATGATTGATTCATGACATATCGGCTAGAATAACTCTTGAGATGTAAACGAGTTCAATGGAATCTTTTTTGTGTGATTTTTTATACCCTAAAAAATCACTAAAGCACAACGGATAGAGAACAAGTATATACGGCCGTAAGTTCGGCCAGGCCGAAGCTTATGTACCCTCCATCATGGATTGCGTAGAAACTTCATCTAAACACTGTCATTCACAATCGAATTACTTAAGTTGCGGTAACGCTTGCCGATGGCAAGGTATCTTAAAACCTCCTAACACCATCTTCTAAATTGTATGTAAGTCCATACGTGGTATATATTAAATCAAAAAAGATCGATCCAATACGTATATAATTCAGTTTGACAAAGTAGACATAAAATTTTGACAACATTTTCTACAGAAATAAAATTTGAACCGGATCGGAATTTAACTCCTCCAAGAGGCTCCGGAGGTCAAATCTGGAGAATGTTTTATATGGGGGCTATATATAATTATGGACCGATATGGGCCAATTCTGGCACGGTTGTTAAAGATCATATACTAACACCATGTTCCAAATTACAACCGGATTGGATGAAATTTGCTTCTCTTGGAGACTTCGCAAGCCAAATCTGGGGATCGGTTTATATGGGGGCTATATATAATTATGAACCGATGTGGACCAATTTTTGCATGGTTGTTAGAGACCATATACCAACATCATGTACCAAATTTCAGCCGGATCGGATGAAATTTGCTTTTCTTTGAGGCTCCGCAAGTCAAATGTGGGGATCGGTTTATATGGGGGCTATATATAATTATGGACCGATGTATACCAATAGTTGCATGATTGTTAGAGACCATATACCAACACCATGTTCCAAATTTCAGCCGGATCGGATGAAATTTTCTTCTCTTTGAGGCTCCGCAAGCCAAATCTGGGGATCGGTTTATATGGGGGCTATATATAATTATGGACCGATGTGAACTAATTTTTGCATGGTTGTTAGAGACCATATACCAACACCATGTACCAAATTTCAGCCGGATCGGATGAAATTTGCTTCTCTTTTAGGCTCCGCAAGCCAAATCTGGGGATCGGTTTATATGGGGGCTATATATAATTATGGACCGATGTGGACAAATTTTTGCATAGTTGTTAGAGACCATATACCAACACCATGTACCAAATTTCAGCCGGATCGGATGAAATATGCTTCTGTTAGAGGCTCCACAAGCCAAATCTGGGGATCGGTTTATATGGGGGCTATATATAATTATGGACCGATGTGGACAAATTTTTGCATAGTTGTTAGAGACCATATACCAACACCACGTACCAAATTTCAGCCAGATCGGATGAAATATGCTTCTGTTAGAGGCTCCACAAGCCAAATCTGAGGGTCCCTTTATATGGGGGCTATACGTAAAAGTGGACCGATATGGCCCATTTTCAATACCATCCGACCTACATCGATAACAACTACTTGTGCCAAGTTTCAAGTCGATAGCTTGTTTCGTTCGGAAGTTAGCGTGATTTCAACAGACGGACGGACGGACGGACGGACATGCTTAGATCGACTCAGAATTTCACCACGACCCAGAATATATATACTTTATGGGGTCTTAGAGCAATATTTCGATGTGTTACAAACGGAATGACAAAATTAATATACCCCCATCCTATGATGGAGGGTATAAAAATGCTCTAAGTTAGTTAGGATAGGTATCCGTGGCCGCCCGTTGTTTCAGGTCCATTGGTGAACTTCTCTCTGGTCGCTGAGTGCTACCCCATTCCATGTTTAGCTCAATATCAAGTGATTTCTTTTTTAGGCTGTGTATTTACGGTGAAACCATATAGAGACGCATTGAAATACTCAGAAATATCACCAGTATTACTGACACACACACACAGTTAGTAGAATCCAAAAATAGTAGATTTTTTACTACTTGCTAGGTTGATAGAATTCTCGATGTTTTGTGCAAAACAGTCCTCTCCAACAAAAATGCACTTCTATTTTCTATAGAATGAAAATGTTGACAAAATTTTCTATAGAAATAAAACTTTGAGAAAATTTTCTATAGAAATACAAGTTTGAAAATTTTTTTTATATAAATAAAATTTTGACAAAATCTATATATATATAAAATTCAATTTATGTTTGTTTATTTGTTTGTCGGTTGAACCGATTTACTTGAAACTTTCAGAGATCGTAGGGGGCGTTCATGTGGTGAAAATGGCGTACCTCATTTTTTGACATCTGGTCGCGGAGGGGGACCTCCCCTTTGTCGGACTTTTTGAAAAATTGACCAAGGTTGACCGATTTGCTTGAAATTTTCATTGAAGGTTGGGGTTAGCATCTAGACAAAGATCCGCTACTTTATATTTCGATATTTGTCCAACTACTTGAATACAGAACATTATTTAAAAAATTTGGAGGAAAGGGTACACCCTCTCCCCGACATTTTTTAAGACGAACCGTTTTACATATGCATATCCGCCGTATTTGTACCTATAAACGAAAAAACGAGTAGTCAGATTTGTTTGAAAGAATTCAAATATTTTCGAATTTGTTTTCAGCACGAAGGATATGGTTGACTAAGTTAACGCAAAATGTTCCTACAAAAACACTTCGGAAGGCGCAGCGAAGCGGGCCGGGTTACGCTAGTTTTCTATATAAATAAAATTTTGACAAAATTTTCTATTGAAATCAAAAACTGAAAAAAAACTAGAATTCTCAAGGTTACTTGAAATTTACAAAGGCCATAGGGGAAGGTTATCAAATCAATATGGTGTACTTGATTTGTGAATGTTTGGACGGTAACCTTCTCCTTGTCACACACTATGAAACTTGAAGGAAAGTTTACAGATTTTCGTGGAATCTGCAGAGAAAGTGACGTCCCTTTACAAAAAATAGAATGAAAATGTTGACAAAATTTTCTATAGAAATAAAATTTTGACAAAATTTTCCATAGAAATAAAATTTTCACAACATTTCCTAAAGAAATAAAATTTTGACAAAAATTTTTAAAGAAATAAAATTTTGACAAAATTTTCTAAAGAAATAAAATTTTGACAAACTTTTCTAAAGAAATAAAATTTTGACAAAATTTTCTAAACAAATATAATTTTGACAAAATTTTCTATTGAAATATAATTTTGACAAAATTTTCTATAAAATAAAATTTTGACAAAATTTTCTAAAGAAATAAAATTTTGACAAAATTTTCTATGAAAATAAAATTTTGATCAAACTTTCTATCGAAATAAAATTGTCTATCAAAATTAAATTTTGACAAAATTTTCTATAAAAATAATATTGTGACAACTTTTTATACAGAAATAAAATTTTGATAACATTTTCTATAGAAATAAAATCTTAACAAAATTTTCTACAGAAATAAAAATTTTACAAATTAGTGCATAAAATTTAATTTGGCAAATTCTTCTATAGAAATAACATTTTAACAAAATTTTCTACAGAAATAAAAATCTTACAAATTAGTGTATAAAATTTAATTTGGTAAATTTTTCTGTAGAAATAAAATTTTGACAAAATTTTCTATAGAAATGAAATTTTGCAAAATTTTGACAAAATTTTCTATAGAAATAAAATTTTGACATTTTCTATAGAAATAAAATTTTGACAAAATTTTCTATAGAAATAATTATTCACGAAAAATAAAATTAATAAAATTTTTTTGTGGAAATAAAATTTTTGGAAATCTCTTTATAAAAATGCAACTTTGACATATTTTTCTATAGAAATAAAATTTTGATAAATTTTTCTATAGAAATAAAATTTTCACAAAATTTTCTATAGAAATAAAATTTTGACCAAATTTTCCATAGAAATAAAATTTTCTCAAATAATTTCTATAGAAATAAAATTAAAAAAAAAATCTGTAGAAATGAAATTTTTGACAAGTTTTTCTATAGAAATGAAATTTTGACAAAATTTTCTATAGAAATAAAATTTTTTTTCTATAGAAATAAAATTTTGACAAAATTTTCCATAGAAATAAAATTTTCACAACATTTTCTAAAGAAATAAAATTTTGACAAAATTTTCTAAAGAAATAAAATGTTGACAAAATTTTCTAAAGAAATAAAATGTTGACAAACTTTTCTAAAGAAATAAAATTTTGACAAAATTTTCTGAACAAATATAATTTTGACAAAATTTTCTATAGAAATATAATTTTGACAAAATTTTCTATAAAAATAAAATTTTGACAAAATTTTCTAAAGAAATAAAATTTTGACAAAATTTTCTATGAAAATGAAATTTTGATCAAATTTTCTATCGAAATAAAATTGTCTATACAAATAAAATTTTGACAAAATTTTCTATAAAAATAATATTGTGACAACTTTTTCTACAGAAATAAAATTTTGATAACATTTTCTATAGAAATAAAATCTTAACAAAATTTTCTACAGAAATAAAAATTTTACAAATTAGTGCATAAAATTTAATTTGGCAAATTCTTCTATAGAAATAAAATTTTAACAAAATTTTCTACAGAAATAAAAATCTTACAAATTAGTGTATAAAATTTAATTTGGCAAATTTTTCTGTAGAAATAAAATTTTGACAAAATTTTCTATAGAAATAAAATTTTGAAAAATTTTGACAAAATTTTCTATAGAAATAAAATTTTGACAACATTTTCTATAGAAATAAAATTTTGACAAAATTTTCTATAGAAATAATTATTCACGAAAAATAAAATTAATACAATTTTTGGAAATCTTTTTATAAAAATGCAACTTTGACATATTTTTCTATAGAAATAAAATTTTGATAAATTTTTCTATAGAAATAAAATTTTCACAAAATTTTCTATAGAAATAAAATTTTGACCAAATTTTCCATAGAAATAAAATTTTCTCAAATAATTTCTATAGAAATAAAATTAAAAAAAAATCTGTAGAAATGAAATTTTTGACAAGTTTTTCTATAGAAATGAAATGTTGACAAAATTTTCTATAGAAATAAATTTTTTTTTTTCTATAGAAATAAAATTTTGACAAAATTTTCCATAGAAATAAAATTTTCACAAAATTTTCTAAAGAAATAAAATTTTGACAAAATTTTCTAAAGAAATAAAATTTTGACAAAATTTTCTAAAGAAATAAAATTTTGACAAACTTTTCTAAAGAAATAAAATTTTGACAAACTTTTCTAAAGAAATAAAATTTTGACAAAATTTTCTATAGAAATATAATTTTGACAAAATTTTCTATAAAAATAAAATTTTGACAAAATTTTCTAAAGAAATAAAATTTTGACAAAATTTTCTATGAAAATAAAATTTTGATCAAATTTTCTATCGAAATAAAATTGTCTATACAAATAAAATTTTGACAAAATTTTCTATAAAAATAATATTGTGACAACTTTTTCTACAGAAATTTTCTATAGAAATAAAATCTTAACAAAATTTTCTACAGAAATAAAAATTTTACAAATTAGTGCATAAAATTTAATTTGGCAAATTCTTCTATAGAAATAAAATTTTAACAAAATTTTCTACAGAAATAAAAATCTTACAAAGTAGTGTATAAAATTTAATTTGGCAAATTTTTCTGTAGAAATAAAATTTTGACAAAATTTTCTATAGAAATGAAATTTTGCAAAATTTTCTATAGAAATAAAATTTTGACAAAATTTTCTATAGAAATAAAATTTTGACAAAATTTTCTATAAAATAAAATTTTGACAAAATTTTCTATAGAAATAATTATTCACGAAAAATAAAATTAATAAAATTTTTTTGTGGAAATAAAATTTTTGGAAGTCTTTTTATAAAAATGCAACTTTGACATATTTTTCTATAGAAATAAAATCTTCACAAAATTTTCTATAGAAATAAAATCTTCACAAAATTTTCTTTAGAAATAAAATTTTGACCAAATTTTTCATAGAAATAAAATTTTCTCAAATAATTTCAATAGAAATAAAATTAAAAAAAAAATCTGTAGAAATGAAATTTTTGACAAGTTTTTCTATAGAAATGAAATTTTGACAAAATTTTCTATAGAAATAAAATTTTGATAAATTTTTCTATAAAAAGAAAATTTTGACAAAATTATCCACAGAAATAAAATATTTAAAATTTTTTATGCAAATAAAATTTTTAGAAATGTTTTTATAAAAATACAAGTTTGACAAATTTTTTACATTTTGAAAACAATTTTGATCAATTTTTCTATCGAAATAAAATTGTCTATAGAAATAATATTTTGACAACATTTTTATAAAAATAAAATTTTGACAACATTTTCTATAGAAATAAAATTTTGATAGCATTTTCTATAGAAACAAAATTATATATTTCTACTGAAATAAAATTTTACAAATTAGTCTATAAAATTAAATTTGGCAAAATTTTCTATAGAAACAAAATTTTCACAACATTTTCTAGAAAATAAATTTTTGAAAAAAAATTCTATAGAAATAAAATTTTGAAATTTTTTATAGAAATAAAATTTCGACAAAATTGTCTATAGAAATAAAATAGGGTGAAAATAGGGTATCTCATTTTTTGATATCTGTTGTGGGAGGGGGACACCCCCACTGCCCGACTTTTTGAAAATTGGAACAAAATTATACGATTTGCTTGAAATTTTAGGGGAATGTTGAAGGGGCGTCTAGGCAAAGAAAAGCTACATTATTTTTCGATATTTAGTCGAGGCCCCCCCCTTTGTCCGACTTTTGTAAAATACAGTGAAAAAACTAAAATTTGTCGATTGAAATTTTACTGAGATCTTTGTCGATTGAAATTTTACTGAGATCTTGGGGGAGATTATGAAATTTTTATGACGCATATGATTTGGTCGGGGAAAAATAAAGGGCACAAGTAGATACCGTGAAACAATTAAAAATTTCCAATTTACTTGAAATTTACGGAGGATGTGGGGTACGTTATATTATTATAATGGATAACTGATTTTATGATATTCGGAAGGGAAGAGGGGCCTTTCCTTGCCCTGCTATTTAAAAATTAGGCTTATAATTTGCTTGAGATTTTCTGGGACGTCTACACAAGGAGGGAGACCTCCTCTAAAACTTGAAAAAAAACTGGAATTCTCAAGTTTATTTGGCGGGGTGAGGAGCGAAGGTGGGGGTTCCCTTTTGCCCGATTTTTTGAAAATAGAATGTGGAGGATTGTTGATAAATGGGATCTCGGTACATAATTTTATGGTTTTTCCATAGGCTTCTCCCAGACCTTTTTACGTAAAAAACATAAATGTACGTGAAGTTGACAGGCAACGTAGAGGATACTTAATTTTTCGGTATATGTTTGGGAAATGCATGCTAAATTTTAATTCGAAACATTCCGATTAATTGGTCCGAACCGTGTGTGGGGTTTCCCTTTTCTAATGCTATTCTCTGACAAAAATTTCCCCACTGGCTTCAACTACCCAATAGGTCATACATATAACTGCATACATTTACGTTTGTGTGTGTGTGTGTGTATCACAAAATGATTTATTTTAGTAAGGACGCTTTTCGAAATTGTTTTTCTCCTCATGACCATTACAATATACTAGAACGCTTACTTTGTAATTTTTAATGGATCATCCATTTACAAAATTAAATGTCGTATAAAAATAACAACATAGTCACTTATTATGATTTACTAACTGCCCACGACAAAAAACATCATTTTGTAAGAAGTTTATTTTAAAAATGTATATACGTTTTGGCTAAGACTTTCTTCATTCTTACTTTATGCCGCAGATATAAAGTGGAAATTCTTTAACGGCAGGTGCTTAAAAACCATGGAAATTATAATTGAAATAAATGAAATAACAAAAAATAACAATTATCTACTTAGAAATAGCTTAGGCTGATAAGATCTAAATAAATAAATATAAAAATAGCGGCAAATTAATTTCCATACATAAATTTGATACCTGTGGATATGGATAATTTTCTAATTTTAGTTGGGCTAAATACAAGGAGCCTAGAATATGGCTATGAAGTCAGATAAGCATCGATTTATCTTTTATAACATCCCACATAGATGGGGCTATAAAAAGTTTTTTCATTAGATTTCTAACACATCGACATATCGATTACCGACTCTATAAACTGCAAGGTTGCTTATATGTATTGCAACCAACTTTAGATTGCTTTCATTTCTAAATTGCTCGTCAGCTAACAGATTTATTCCAGTGACAATTTATGTTATTCTTTACGAACATAACCCCTACATGCACAACATCACCGATTCCTCGGAAAAAAATTATAATATGTAAAATTGTAAAAAAAAACAAGTAAGTAAAGTAGAAAGTCGGGCAGGGCCGACTATATCATAACCTAAACCATTAAATTAGTAAACATAAGCATTTGTGGGGTATCATTGGTATAGATTTTGAATATAAAGCGCATTTGCATATTTAAGAACATATTTATGGGAGTCTTGTCACAATCTGTCTGATATTAGGAGCTATAGTTGATTTTGCACCTACAGAGTTAGTATGTCACTAATATTGAGTCCATTAATAAACAAGTATATACGGCCGTAAGTTCGGCCAGGCCAAAGCTTATGTACCCTCAATCATGGATTGCGTAGAAACTTCATCTAAACACTGTCATTCACAATCGAATTACTTAAGTTGCGGTAACGCTTGCCGATGGCAAGGTATCTTAAAACCTCCTAACACCATCTTCTAAATTGTATGTAAGTCCATACGTGGTATATATTAAATCAAAAAAGATCGATCCAATACGTATATAATTCAGTTTGACAAAGTAGACATAAAATTTTGACAACATTTTCTACAGAAATAAAATTTGAACCGGATCGGAATTTAACTCCTCCAAGAGGCTCCGGAGGTCAAATCTGGAGAATGTTTTATATGGGGGCTATATATAATTATGGACCGATATGGGCCAATTCTGGCACGGTTGTTAAAGATCATATACTAACACCATGTTCCAAATTACAACCGGATTGGATGAAATTTGCTTCTCTTGGAGACTTCGCAAGCCAAATCTGGGGATCGGTTTATATGGGGGCTATATATAATTATGAACCGATGTGGACCAATTTTTGCATGGTTGTTAGAGACCATATATCAACATCATGTACCAAATTTCAGCCGGATCGGATGAAATTTTCTTCTCTTTGAGGCTCCGCAAGCCAAATCTGGGGATCGGTTTATATGGGGGCTATATATAATTATGGACCGATGTGAACTAATTTTTGCACGGTTGTTAGAGACCATATACCAACACCATGTACCAAATTTCAGCCGGATCGGATGAAATTTGCTTCTCTTTTAGGCCCCGCAAGCCAAATCTGGGGATCGGTTTATATGGGGGCTATATATAATTATGGACCGATGTGGACAAATTTTTGCATAGTTGTTAGAGACCATATACCAACACCACGTACCAAATTTCAGCCGGATCGGATGAAATATGCTTCTGTTAGAGGCTCCACAAGCCAAATCTGGGGATCGGTTTATATGGGGGCTATACGTAAAAGTGGACCGATATGGGCCATTTTCAATACCATCCGACCTACATCGATAACAACTACTTGTGCCAAGTTTCAAGTCGATAGCTTGTTTCGTTCGGAAGTTAGCGTGATTTCAACAGACGGACGGACAGACGGACGGACGGACATGCTTAGATCGACTCAGAATTTCACCACGACCCAGAATATATATACTTTATGGGTTCTTAGAGCAATATTTCGATGTGTTACAAACGGAATGACAAAGTTAATATACCCCCATCCTATGATGGAGGGTATAAAAAGAGGAAATCGCTCAAATTTGGCAAAATTGGGCGATACATAAATATGGGAGCTATATCTAAATATGAATCGATTTCGATGAAATTTTCCACATTCAGTTAGTACTATAGGGGACTGTATCTAGCCAATTTTGAGAAAGATCGGTTCATAAATAATGGACTTATGGCCAAATTTGGCAAAATCGGGCGATATATAAATATGAGAGCTATATCTAAATCTGAAACGATTTCGATGAAATTTCGCAAATTCTGTTAGTACTGCAGGGGACTGGATCTAGCCAATTTTGAGCAAGATCGGTTCATAAATAGGGGATTTATGGCCAAATTTAGAAAAATCGGATAATACATGTATATGAGAGCTATATCTAAATTTGAACCGATTTCCATATAGCTATATCTAAATTTGATAGCGTTCGTCTTTGTGCTCAAAAAACACTCGGTACAAAATTTCATCAAAATCGGAATTGCAACCGAAATCCTGTGAACAACAAATACATGGACAGATGGATGGACGGACGAACACCAAGCGCTAGATCGACTCGCTAGCGCTAGATCGATCTAAAATCAATATTTCTGGTAGGCACATTGTGTGGCAGATCAAAGTTATTATACCCTGACAACTATGTGGTTTAGGGTAGAGGTGTGCGCGTGACTCGAAAATGTCGTGACACGCGTGATTCACGCGTGAATCACGTGAGTCGTGAATAAAATCAGAAGCAACTCTCGTGAATGTGCGTGAATGGGACTAAAAAAAAATATGTCGTGCGTGAGTGAGTAATAAAATCGGTTCGTGAATGTGCGTGAATACAGTTTCTGCAAAATCACGCTCACGATAAAAATAAAGATTTAATTCTTACTTATGTTAAATGAAATTGATTTAGCTGTCGAACTATATTTTATTTATAAATTTTGTTACCTTTGCTCATTCCCGGTTGGAAAATGTCGTGAGTTTCGTGAATTTGTCGTGAGTCACGCGAATTGTCGTGAATCGTGCGTGAATCGTGCGTGAGCGTGAGTCTGTGAAAGTAGTTCGTGCGTGAGCGTGCGTGAGTACTGCTTTTCATCTCGTGAATGTGCGTGAGTGTGAGTGGATACGACATTTATCGTGCGTGAGCGTGCGTGAATAAATATTTGACTCCGTGAATGTGCGTGAGTGTGAGTGAAAATTCACTCACGCGCATACCTATAGTTTAGGGTATAAAGAACATCTGCATACCACATGTTTTTTCAAAATATTATTAAACCTTCAAGTTGTACTCTTTTCAATTTTTATTTGCTTTTTTTTGTTTTGTTTTTTTATTGTTGTTTTTTTTTTTTTTAACTTTGACTGCTGATTACTCAGAAGTACAGAAAATTTTCCGGAAAGAAATAGCGTTATGGTGTATTAAATGCAACAATTTTGTCTTCATAGAATTCGGTCAAAAGTTCAAGACGTAAGAATTTTTTCCGGGTTGTATCTTAAAAGAAAGAGTGCGCATTTAAGGGTTAAGAAAGCATTTTCACCTATTGCATTCGCAAATAATGTTATTCGTGATGGTAGTCAATGGTGATAGTGCGATTTTTTTATTTTTAGATTTTTTTAGATTAATTCTAAAACGGGCTTTTAAAAGCTCTATATATGCAAATAATAAGAAGACTTTATTTCATATTTTTATCCGACGTTTCGTTAATAATTTCCAACTTCTGCTGGGATACATTTTATTGAAATCTGGAAGCAATAATAATAATAAAAAAAAGAGACAATTACATCATGTACACTAAAAATAAATAAAAAAATCTATATATATAAAATTCAATCTATGTTTGTTTATTGGTTTGTTTGTTTGTATGTTCCGAGTTGGCTCCGAAATGGTTGAACCGATTTACTTGAAACTTTCAGAGATCGTAGGGGGCGTTCATGTGGTGAAAATAGCGTACCTCATTTGTTGACACCTGGTCGCGGAGGGGGACCTCCCCTTTGTCGGACTTTTTGAAAATTGGACCAAAGTTGACCGATTTGCTTGAAATTTTCATTGAAAGTTGGGTTTGGTATCTAGACAAAGATCCGCTACTTTATATTTCGATATTTGGTGGTGGAAGGGGACCTCCCCTTTGTTCGAATTTTTTTAAAGTACAGTGAAAAAACTAAAATTCTCTAAATTATCTGAGATTTACTGAGAACATGCGGTGCGGTTATGGAATTAATATGGGCTACCTGATGATTTCATATGTGGATGGAGAGGGGGACCTCCCCCTGGCCCTACTTTTTGAAACTTGGAACAAAATTATGCGATTTGCTTGAAACTTTCATTGAATGTTGGGGTTGGCACCTAGACAAAAATCCGCTACATTATTTTTCGAAATTTGGTCGGGGAGGGGGACCACCCCTTTGACCGACTTTATTTTAAAGTACAGTGAAAACAAAACTAAACTCCCCCGACTGAAATTTTACGGAAAAAATAGGTGAGGTTATGAAATTTATATCAGGTTCCTGATTTTTTAATAAAAATAAAAGGACATAGGGAGACATCCGATTCCCTTAAATGCATATAGAGAAACAATTTAACTTTACCGAGTTACTTGAAATTTACAGAGGACTGGGGAGAGGTTACGATATTAATAGTTGATACCTGATTTTGTGATATTTGGACGGATGAGAGTCCGCCCCTTTAGGCTTATAATTTGCTTGACATTTTCTGGGAAGTTTACAAAAGATACGCTACATCACTTTTCGATATTTGGTGAGGGAGGAGGTCCTCCTCTAAAACTGCAAAAAATAAATCTTAAGTTTTCTTGAAATTTACAAAGGAAGTGGGGGATAGTTATAAACGAAGAGGCAACCATCCTTGCCCCACACTTGAAGGAAAGTTTCAAGAATTTTCAGGGTAGGTTAGGGGTGCTATTCACGACGGTGTTTGTCGATATTGTATCGGGGAAAGTGACGTACCTTTAAAACAATAGAACAAAATTTAAACATCTCCGATCTACTTGAAATTTACAGGGAACGTGGGAGGAGGTGATTAAATTTATACATGATTTTTATACCCTTCACCACTACTGTGGTACAGGGTATAATAAGTTTGTGCATTTGTATGTTACGCCAAGAAGGAAAAGTCTGAGACCCATCGTTTAGTATACCGATCGTCTTAGAATTAAATTCTGAGTCGATTTAGCGATGTCCGTCTGTCTGTCTGTCTGTCTGTCTGTCTGTCTGTTGATGTATTTTTGTGTGCAAAGTACAGCTCGCAGTTTTAATCCGATTGTCCTAAAATTTGCTATAGGGTCCTGTTTCGGCTCAAAGACGATCCCTATTGATTTTGGAAAAAGTCGGTTCAGATTTAGATATAGCTCCCATATATAGCTTTCGCCCGATTTATATTCAAATGACCACAGAGGCCAATGTTTTGCTCCGATTTAGTTGAAATTTTGCACAGGGAGTATAATTAGCATTGTAGCTATGCGTGCCAAATTTGGTTGAAATCGGTTCAGATTTAGATATAGCTCCCATATATAGCTTTCGCCCGATTTACACTCATATGACCAAAGAGGCCAATTTTTTGCTCCGATTTAGTTGAAATTTTGCAGAAGGAGTAGAATTAGCATTGTAGCTACGCGTGCCAAATTTGGTTGAAATCGGTTCAGATTTAGATATATCTCCCATATATAGCTTTCGCCCGATTTACACTCATATGACCGTAGAGGCCAATTTTTAACTCCGATTTAGTTGAAATTTTACACAGGGAGTAGAATTAGCATTGTAGCTATGCGTGCCAAATTTGGTTGAAATCGGTTCAGATTTAGATTTAAATGGTCAAAATACCAACATTTACCTTGTAAAATCGCCACTGCTTAGTCGAAAAGTTGTAAAAATGATTTTAATTTTCCTAAACTTCTAATGCATATATATCGAGCGATAAATCATAAATAAACTTTTGCGAAGTTTTCTTAAAATTGCTCCAGATTTAAATGTTTCCCATATTTTTTTACTAACATTGTGTTCCACCCTAGTGCATTAGCCAACTTAAATTTTGAGTCTGTAGATTTTGTAGAAGTCTATCAAATTCTGTCCAGATCGAGTGATATTTAAATGTATGTATTTGGGACAAACCTTTATATATAGCCCCAACATATTTGACGGATGTGATATGGTATCGAAAATTTAGATCTACAAAGTGGTGCAGGGTATAATATAGTCGGCCCCGCCCGACTTTAGACTTTCCTTACTTGTTAAATTAGTATATGATTTTTCGATATCTGGTTGGGGAAGGGGAAAATTGAAATAAACTTTGTCCATTTACTTCTATAGAATTTATAGGGACCATTGAGTAGTTGTGAAATTAATATAGGGTACGTGATAGTCCGATATTAGGTGGGAGTGGAGCGAAGGTGGGGAGAGGATTCCCTTTTGTCCGTTATTTTTTCTTAAATTGAAAGTAGAGGGTTGTCCGTAAATAGGAACTCGGTACATAATTGTATGATTTTTGCACAGGCTTCTGCCAGACTTCTTTGTAGTAAAGAACTTAAATTTACATGAAATTGGCAGCCAACGTAGAGGGTGCATCATTTTAGCAAATGTTAATGTGGTAAAATTTTTTACTACTCTTGCTTTTTCCGATTTATTGGATGGGAAACAGTAATACTTTGTATGTTATTATAATATAGTGCTTAATATTCAGATATATTGAGGAGAAGGATACCTTTCCTTGACAAACCACACTTAAAATTCACAAGAAATATAAAAGATTGTCCAACTACTTGAATACAGAACATAATTTTAAAAATTTGGAGGAAAGGGTACACCCTTTCCCCGACATTTTTTAAAACGAACCGTTTTACATATGCATATCCGCCGTATTTGTACCTATAAACGAAAAAGCAAGTAGTCCGATTTGTTTGAAAGAATTCAAATCTTTTCGAATTTGTTTTCAGCACGAAGGATATGGTTGACTAAGTTAACGCAAAATGTTCCTACAAATACGCTTCGGAAGGCGCAGCGAAGCGGGCCAGGTTACGCAAGTAAAAAATAAAAATGAAACACCAAATATTACAAATTTCTAAATCTTTTGTATGTTAGTCCTTATTTGTTTATACTGCCTGTAGTCTCTTTGGCATTGATTGGTTTAAGGCTTTCGTCAAATCTTCGGGGGAATTGATCTCCATATATCCATAAGGACGTTTTTCAGAGTTTCTTTGCTAAAAAATGTTAAAGTTCTTCAGCTTTATTTTCATATATGTCCACAGATGCTCAATTAGATTCATGTCTAGGTTCTGCGGAGGGTGTCGTAATACTTTTTTGGTGTTGCATAGCAAGTATCCTTTAACAATATGGGACGAATGTTTGGGGTCATTGTCTTGGACAAAAACACAAATCCATCTTCCAGACCCATTTTTTGGGCAGATTCGGTCAAATTACTTTTCAGAATATTGAAAATATCTATTTGGTGTATATTTCCTTCAAGAAATATGAGGTTACCAATGCCATTTGCATGCCGTCACATTCTCACCTAGGTGGTTAACAGTATGTGTAATATTTCGTTTTCCCCAATAAGGGCTACAATACAAAATATTTAAAAAATTGTAATATTTAGTGTTTAAGCCAATAAGTTTTATTTATTTTTAGTGTAACATACAACTTTTTTTTGGCTAATTGAAATTAACTATTTTTGATTTAGCTATCCCCTTCCGTCCGTATGTCCGGCTGTCCATCCGTCTGTGGAAATCACGCTAACTTCCGAACGAAACAATCTATCGCCGTGAAATTCGGCTCAAGTAGTTGATATTTTTATAGGTCAGATGGTATTGCAAATGGGCCAAATCGGACCACTTTTACGTATAGCCTCCATATAAACCGACACCCAGATTTGGCTTGCGGACGCTCTATGAGGAGCAAATTTCATCAGATCTGATTGAAAGTTAGTACGTGGTGTTAGTATATGACCTCTAACACCCATGCAAAAATTGGTCCATATCGTTCCATAATTATATATAGCCCCCATATAAACCGATTCTTAGATTTTGCTTGCGGATCCTCTTGGAGTAGCAAATTTCATCCGATCCAGTTGAAATTTGGTACTTGGTGTTAGTCTATGGTCTCTAACATTCATGCTAAAATTGGTCTGTATAGGTCCATAATTATATATAGCCCCAATATGAATCGATCCCCAGATTTGACCCTCGGAGCCTCATGGATGAGCAACTGTCATCCGATCCGGTTGAAATTTGGAACGTGTTATTAATATATAGTCTCTAACAACCATGCAAATATTTATCCATATCGGTCCATAATTATATATAGCCCTTATATAAACCGATCCCAAGATTTGACTTTCGGAACCTCTTGGTGGAGAAAGATTCATCCGATCCGTTTGAAATTTGTTAGTTGGTGTTAGTATATAGTCTCTAATAACCATGCACAAATTTATTTATATCGGTCCATAATTATATATAGGCCACATATAAACCGATCCCCAGATTTGACTTTCAGAACCTCTTAGTGGAGAAAGATTCATCCGATCCGGTTGAAATTTGGTACGTGGTTTTAGTATATGATCTCTAACAACCATGAAAAAATTGATCCATATCGGACTATAATTATATATAGGCTCCATATGGGAGCCACCGTGGTGCAATGGTTAGCATGCCCGCCTTGCATACACAAGTTCGTGAGCTCGGTTCCTGCTTCGACCGAACACCAAAAAGTTTTTCAGCGGTGGATTATCCCACCTCAGTAATACTGGTGACATTTCTTAGGGTTTCAAAGCTTCTCTAAGTGGTTTCACTGCAATGTGGAACGCCGTTCGGACTCGGCTATAAAAAGGAGGTCCCTTGTCATTGAGCTTAACATGGAATCGGGCAGCACTAAGTTATAAGAGAGAAGTTCACCAATGTGGTATCACAATGGACTGAATAGTCTAAGTGAGCCTGATACATCGGGCTGCCACCTAACCTAACCTAGACCCCATATAAACCAATCCCCAGATCTCGGGAGGCTCTTGGAAGATCAAATTTCTTGGAGGCGCAAATTTTATCCGCTTCGGCTGAAATTTAATACGTTGTGTTAGTATATGGTCATGTCAACAAACATGCCAAAAGTGGTCTATATGGGTCCATAGTTATATATAGTCAACAGATAAACCGATCCCCAGATTTGACTTCTTCCTGGATAAGCAAATTTTAAATGTTCTTGTTAACGTTTGGTACTAATCACACAAAAATTTAATTATATAGGTTCATAATTGTATATAGCCCCCTCTAAACCGACCCACATATTGCACTTCTGCCTCTTTTTTAACGCACAAAATCCGGTCAAGATTTTAATTATATAGCTTTTTCATCTGGCTTTTTTTTAACTGTATGGACTAACTTCCAATTTAGAAGACGATGTTAAGGAGTTTACAGCTTCATTGCCATCGGCAAGTATTACCACAGTCCAAGTAATTCTACTGTGGATGACAGTCTTTACTAGTAAAAGTTTCTACGCAATCCATGGTGGAGGGTACATAAGATTCGGCCTGGCCGAACTTACGGCCGTATATACTTGTTTTTTAATTGAAATGTCTTGAATCACAGAAATGATAGTATCAATTAAAAAAATAATTGAAAGTCAATTCAAAAATTAATTGATTCAATTCAAAAAATTAATTGATTCAATTCAAAAATTCATTGGAATTATTTTTTGTGATTGATTTATGTTTCAATTAAAAAATTTGTTGAATCAATTAAATTTTTAATTGAATATTTTTTAAAACCCAATTAAAATTTTAATTGGAAAAATGTTCGTGACATTTTTTTTTCTGTGAATGGTGATTTTCTCTCTTATCACTGAGTGTTGTCTGATTCCATATTTAGCTCAATGAAAAGAAACCTACCTTCTACATCCGAATGGCGTTTCACACTACCGTAAAACGACTTTAATATCCTCAGAAATGTCATCAACATTACATAGGGTAAATAAAGTATGGCTAAAAAACTTTGTTCGGTTTCAAGTCGAAACGATAATTGTATCTATAATCCTTTGAATGCAAGGCGGGGCATGTGAACTATAGCACCACGGTGGCTTCCAATTTCAAAGAAAAAGCTTAAAGCGAAATCTATATGCAAACCTTATTTAGTATATAATGTCCTCAGAGATATGGGGCTTGAGTACTGTTTCATCGAAAACAACTTTCAGTTCCTTGGAATAAATATCTCTGTTTATTTCACTTCAGCAATCTATTGATATCCCATTACGATATCAAGGGTCTCTGGTTACCATTAACAAACGAGCCAATTTTATTTTCTATAGCAAGTTTAGTCATCAATCACTCAATTTACCAATCATTGTCCATAAACTTCAAGCCAAGTACAATTTCAATGCTTTTTTGCGTTCTTCTCATTCAGTTTCTTCCAATTTCTGTTTTTATTACTTTTCCTACAACAAAGGTAAGATATCCATGTCATGACTTTATGTTTTGTCAAAAGTTAGGTAAAGAAGAAAAAAAAAAAACAAAAAAAGAAACCTAGAATAAGTATTCAAGTTTAGAGAAAAAAATAAAAAAAAAAAATATCCGTATATAGGACAAAAATAAATTTCCAACAGTTGTTTGTAAAATTTATTACTTAATGTGATTTTATTATATAAACTTACAATAACTCTATTGATTAAATTCTATAAGCTTCAATAATAAATAATTCCAATCAAATTCATAAATGAAATGGAGGAAAATCCACCTCACTTATCAATTATGAATTATAAAAAAATTTTTGATTGGCAATTTTTCTTCCCAATTTCATTTATTTTTTTTTTTTCTGAGAATGAAATTAAATCAACAGTGAAAAATGTTTTAAATTATGTTTTTGCATGTATATAATCATAACCAGTAGGAAATTTTAGGAGGCCCTTTTGTATAAGAGTTAACAAATAATGCCTTCCAAACACCAAAAGAAAACTCTACCAAAACTACAGCCGCAAGTTCAGTTAGGCCGAATCTTATGTACCCTTCACCATGGATTGCGTAGAAACTTCTACTAAAGACTGTCATCCACAATCGAATTACTTGGGCGGCGGTAACACTTGACGATGGCAAGGTATCTTAAAACTTCCTAACACCGTCCTCCAAATTGTAAGTTAGTCCATACGGGGTATATATTAAACAAAAAACGGCCGATTAAATACGTATATAATTCAGTTTGACAAAAATTTATATAGATATAAAATTTTGACAAACGTTTCTATAGAAATAAAATTTTGACAAAATTTTCTATAGAAATAAAATTTTGACAAAATTTTCTATAGAAATAAAATTTTGACAAAATTTTCTATAGAAATAAAATTTTGACAAAATTTTCTATAGAAATAAAATTTTGACAAAATTTTCTATAGAAATAAAAATTTTTGAAAAATTTTCTATAGGAATAAAATTTTGGCAAAATTTTCTATAGAAATAAAATTTTGGCAAAATTTTCTATACAAATAAAACTTTGACAAAATTTTCTGTATAAATAAAATTTTGATAAAATTTTCTATATAAATAAAATTTTGATAAAATTTTCTATTTAAATAAAATTTTGGCAAAATTTTCTATAGGAATAAAATTTTGACAAAATTTTCTGTAGAAATAAAATTTTGACAAAATTTTCTATAGAAAAAAATTTACAAAATTTTCTATAGAAATACTATTTTGATAACATTTTCTATATAAATAAAATTTTTACAAAATTTTCTATATAAATAAAATTTTGTCAAAATTTTATTTTCTATGGAAATAAAATTTTGACAAAATTTTCTACAGAAATAAAATTTTGACAAAATTTTCTATACAAATAAAACTTTGACAAAATTTTCTGTATAAATAAAATTTTGATAAAATTTTCTATATAAATAAAATTTTGATAAACTTTTCTATATAAATAAAATTTTGATAAAATGTTCTATAGGAATAAAAATTTTCTATAGGAATAAAATTTTGACAAAATTTTCTGTAGAAATAAAATTTTGACAAAATTTTCTATTTTGACAAAATTTTCTATAGAAAAAAAAATTGACAAAATTTTCTATATAAATACAATTTTGATAAAATTTTCTATATAAATAAAATTTTTACAAAATTTTCTATATAAATAAAATTTTTACAAAATTTTCTATATAAATAAAATTTTTACAAAATTTTCTATATAAATAAACTTTTGACAAAATTTTCTATAGAATTAAAATTTTGACAAAATTTTCTTTAGAAATAAAATTTTGACAAAATTTTTACAGAAATAAAATTTTGACAAAATTTTCTATGGAAATAAAATTTTTGCAAAATTTTCTGTTGAAATAAAATTTTGGTAAAATTTTCTGTAGAAATAAAATTTTGACAAAATTTTCTATAGAAAAAAAATTTTGACAAAATTTTCTATAGAAATAAAATTTTGACAAAATTTTCTATAGAAATAAAATGTTGACAAAATTTTCTATAGAAATAAAATTTTGACAAAATTTTCTACAGAAATAAAATTTTGACAAAATTTTCTACAGAAATAAAATTTGGACAAAATTTTCTATAGAAATAAAATTTTGACAAAATTTTCTATAGAAAAAAAATTACAAAATTTTCTATGGAAATAAAATTTTCAATAGAAATAAAATTTTGACAACATTTTCTAAAGAAATAAAATTTTGGTAGATTATCTTTGGCGATATGGACCAATTTTTGTGTGATTGGCCATCGGCTATATATAACTATAGACCGGTAGGGCGTTATGTACCAAATTTCAACCAGATCGAATGAAATTTGCTCCTCCAAGAGGTTACGGAGGTCAAATCTGGGGATCGATTTATATGGGGGATATATATAATTATGGACCGATATGGACCAATTTTTGCATGGTTGTTACAGACCGTATACTAACTCCACGTACCAAATTTCAACCGGATCGGATGAATTTTGCCCCTCCAAGAGGCTCCGGAGGTCAAATCTGGGGATCGGTTTATATGGGGCTATATATAATTATGGACCGATGTGGACCAATTTTTGCATGGTTCTTAGAGACCATATACCACCACCATGTACCAAATTTCAGCCGGATCGGATGAAACATACTTTTTTTAGAAGCTCAGCAAGCCAAACCATCCGACTTACATCAGTACAGTAAAAGCTTCTGTAGAAAATTTTGTCAAAATTTTATTTCTATAGAAAATTTTGTCAAAATTTTATTTCTATAGAAAAGTTTGTCAAAATTTTATTTCTATAGAAAATTTTGTCAAAATTATATTTCTACAAAAAATTTTGTCAAAATTTTATTTCTACAGAAACTTTTGTCAAAATTTTATTTCCACTGAAAATTTTGTCAAAATTTTATTTCTATTTTAAATTTTGTCAAAATTTTATATTTATAGAAATATTTTTTCAAAATTTTATATTTATAGAAATATTTGTCAAAATTTTATTTCTATAGCAACTTTTTTATAGAGATATTTGTCAAAAATTTATTGCTATATTAAATTTTGTCAAAATTTTGTTTTTATAGAAAATTTTCTCAAAATTTTGTTTTTATAGAGATATTTGTCAACATTTTATTTCTATATTAAGTTTTGTAAAAATTTTATTTTTATAGAAAATTTTGTCAAAATTTTATTTCTATCGAAAATTTTGTCAAAATTAAATTTCTATCGACAATTTTATTTCTAGAGAAAATTTTGTCAAAACTTTATTTCTATTGAAAATTTTGTCAAAATTTTATTCCTATAGAAAATTTTGTCAAAATTTTATTTCTATAGAAAATTTTGTCAAAATTTTATTTCTATAGAACTTTTTGTCAAAATTTTATTTCTGTATTGAATTTTGTCAACATTTCATTTCTATAGAAACTTTTGTCCAAATGTTATTTCTATAGAAAATTTTGTCAAAATTTTATTTCTATAGAAAATTGTGTAAAAATTTTATTTCTGTATTAAATTTTTTCAAAATTTCATTTTTATTGAAATATTTGTACAGTCCAGGCGTGTATAGATTTGTATCTGGCGTTTTCTTTTCAATGGCTCTATTAACCATGTTCCTTAATCTATATCTGTCCATAAAAGCTCGAAAAATAATTGTATAATTAGATATAATGCATTTGGACGTCAATTGCCTGTTTCGGTATCAGGCTAACATGAAATATAATTTGTCAAAAACTTTTGTCCAAATGTTATTTCTATAGAAAATTTTCTTAAAATTTTATTTCTATAGAAAATTTTGTCAAAATTTTAATTCTATAGAAAATTTTGTCAAAATTTTATTTCTATAGTAAATTTTTTCAAAATTTTATTTCTATAGAAAATTTTGTCAAAATTTTATTTATTGTTGTTTTTGATCTCAGTTTAAAACCATGAATTGACTAAACTACAAGTGTAGCTTAACCAACAGAGGAATAGTATGTTTGTATACCAGGGTACTCTGTCACGTATGGTAAATTTACTATGGATTCATATCGTTCATACGCACTGGTGGTCATTTAGCCGAATGAAATTTAGCCGAGTGAAATTTTTTTCTATTATTGTGTGGAATGGGACAGGGAATATTAGGATGGGCGGTATATTAATTTGTCATTCCGTTATTACAGTATCGTCTTTGACGTTGTTCGCGGGGCCATTTAAAACTCGTTCAAATCGCTCCAGGTTACATTTCATTTATGTTACGAATTTTGTGCAGATAATTTTAAAAATATAATTTGTTTTCCTTTACTAAGATGATAGCTTTAGCTTATGAAATATCTTGAAAAAGATATGAATAAAATCATTCCCAACCTATGCAAAAATTTTTTAATTTTATAAAGTCAAAAACAAACAGTTAGTTCACTGTGGGACATCATGAATTTCGAAGAATTCTTTTTGCTCAACTTTACGTTGATATGGAATGTTTTCACCTGTTTTGTTCTACTTTAAAACATTTACATGGAATTCTTCTTGCCATGTATTTAAAATGCTGCACTACAAATTGCAAAATATATTTTCTCTTCTCAGCCTTTGATTTGCTGGAAGAAAAACCTGAAGAATGTTTGTTTCATCTGTCATCCAAATAAAAAAATGTTTCAATGGCTTTCCTGTGTAAGGAATATAAATCGATTACGGAAATTGAAAAATATATACATACACAAACGCTATAACATTTACTCTTGTCTTTATCTTTAATGTCAATTTGGAGTTCTAAGAAAACCAAGAAAAGAAATATCAACACAGTACCATCATGCATGTTACAACTAATTGGAAGAGAAAAGTCTTCATTGAATGAAAAACTTTTCTCTCACAATAATTGAAAAATATCTGCACAATCACTAAAAAGGTAACTGGAGAATGGAAACGACAAGTTCTTAGAATGGAAATTGTGAGCAACCGGAAATTCATATAAATATGAAGGGTAATGATATTGCATTTACGAAAGGTGTAACACGGCGAAAACAATTTTAAATAATGAAAGAAACAGGTAAGGAAAGTAAAAAATCGGGCGGGGTAAAATATATTATAGCCCTTCACATCTGTGTAGATTAATAATTTTGATACCATCTCAAATCCTTCTATTTTTTAGGGAACAAAATATTTATTTAAATTCCCATATACATATATTTAAATCTAAATCAATCTGGACAACATTTTCTACACTACTAAAAAAATCTCTAGACTTAAAATTTAAAGTACACTGGGACTTTATGACTCCAAACAAGAAATCACTTATCCCAGCCAAAACTATTTCTATAGAAATCAAATTTTTGTTTTATATAGAAAATTTTGTCAAAATTTTATTTCTATAGAAAATGTTGTCAAAATTTCATTCCTTTAGAAAATTTTGTAAAAATTTTATTTCTTTAGAAAATTTTTTCAAAATTTTGTTTCTATAGAAAATTTTGTCAAAATTTTATTTCTATAGAAAATTTTGTCAAAATTGTATTTCTATAGAAAATTTTGTCAAAATTGTATTTCTATAGAAAATTTTGTCAAAATTTTATTTCTTTAGAAAATTTTGTCAAAATTGTATTTGTATAGAAAATTTTGTCAAGATTTTATTTCTATAGAAAATTTTGTCAAAATTGTATTTCTATAGAAAATTTTGTCAAAATTGCATTTCTGTTTTAATTTTGTCAAAATTTTTATTTGTATAGAAAAATTTTCAAAATTTTATTTCTATTGAAAATTTTGTCACAATTTCATATCTATAGAAAATTTTGAAAAATTTCATATACAATTTTATTTATATAGAAAATTTTGCCAAAAATTTTATTTCTGCAGAAAATTTTGTCAAAATTTTATTTCTATAGAAAATTTTGTCAAAATTGTATTTATGTTTTAATTTTGTCAAAATTTTTATTTGTATAGAAAAATTTTCAAAATTTTATTTCTATTGAAAATTTTGTCACAATTTCATTTCTATTGAAAAATTTGAAAAATTTCTTAAAATTTTATTTATATAGAAAATTTTGCCAGAAATTTTATTTCTGCGGAAAATTTTGTCAAGATTTTATTTCTTTAGAAATTTTTTTCAAAATGTGATTTGTATAGAAAATTTTGTCAAGACTTTATTTCTATAGAAAATTTTGTCAAAATTTTATTTCTATGGAAAATTTTCTTAAAATTTTATATCTATAGAAAATTTTGTCAAAATTTTATTTCTATAGAAAATTTTGTCACAATTTTATTTCTATAGAAAATTTTGCCAAAAGTTTTATTTCTATAGAAACTGTTTTCAATATTTTATTTCTATCAAAAATTTTGTGAAGATTTTATTTCTGTGGAAAATGTTGTCAAAATTTTATTTCTATAGAAATTTTTGTCAACTCTTATTTCTGTGGAAAATTTTATCAACATTTTATTTCTATAGAAGATATGGCAAAATTATATTTGTATAGAAATTTTTGTCAACCTTTTATTGCTATAGAAAATTTTGTCAAAATTTTATTTCTATAGAAAATTTTGTCAAAATTTTATTTCTATAGAAAATTTTGTCAAAATTGTATTTCTATAGAAAATTTTGTCAAAATTGTATTTCTGTTTTAATTTTGTCAAAATTTTTATTTGTATAGAAAAATTTTCAAAATTTTATTTTGCCAAAATTTTGTTTCTATAGAAAATTTTGTCAAAATTTTATTTCTATAGAAAATTTTGTCAAAATTTTATTTCTTTAGAAAATTTTGTCAAAATGTTATTTGTATAGAAAATTTTGTCAAGATTTTATTTCTATAGAAAATTTTGTCAAAATTTTATTTCTATAGAAAATTTTGTCAAAATTGTATTTATGTTTTAATTTTGTCAAAATTTTTATTTGTATAGAAAAATTTTCAAAATTTTATTTCTATTGAAAATTTTGTCACAATTTTATTTCTATAGAAAAATTTGAAAAATTTTTTAAAATTTTATTTATATAGAAAATTTTGCCAGAAATTTTATTTCTGCGGAAAATTTTGTCAAAATTTTATTTCTTTAGAATTTTTTTTCAAAATGTGATTTGTATAGAAAATTTTGTCAAGATTTTATTTCTATAGAAAATTTTGTCAAAATTTTATTTCTATGGAAAATTTTCTTAAAATTTTATATCTATAGAAAATTTTGTCAAAATTTTATTTCTAAGAAAATTTTGTCAAAATTTTATTTCTATAGAAAATTTTGTCACAATTTTATTTCTATAGAAAATTTTGCCAAAAGTTTTATTTCTATAGAAACTGTTTTCAATATTTTATTTCTATCAAAAATTTTGTCAAGATTTTATTTCTATAGAAAATTTTGTCACAATTTTATTTCTATAGAAAATGTTGCCAAAAGTTTTATTTCTATAGAAACTGTTTTCAATATTTTATTTCTATCAAAAATTTTGTCAAGATTTTATTTCTATAGAAAATTTTGTCAAAATTTTATTTCTATAGAAAATTTTGTCAAAACTTTATTTCCTTAGAAAACTTTGTCAAAATTTTACTTCTATAGAAAATTTTGACAAAAATTTTATTTCTGTGGAAAATTTTGTCAAAATTTTATTTCTATAGAAATTTTTGTCAACATTTATTTCTGTGGAAAATTTTATCAAAATTTTGTTTCTATAGAAGATATGGCAAAATTATATTTGTATAGAAATTTTTGTCAACCTTTTATTTCTATAGAAAATTTTGTCAAAATTTTATTTCTATAGAAAATTTTGTCAAAATTGTATTTCTATAGAAAATTTTGTCAAAATTTTATTTCTATAGAAAATTTTGTCAAAATTTTATTTCTTTAGAAAATTTTGTCAAAATGTTATTTGTATAGAAAATTTTGTCAAGATTTTATTTCTATAGAAAATTTTGTCAAAATTTTATTTCTATAGAAAATTTTTTCAAAATTGTATTTATGTTTTAATTTTGTCAAAATTTTTATTTGTATAGAAAAATTTTCAAAATTTTATTTCTATTGAAAATTTTGTCACAATTTCATTTCTATAGAAAAATTTGAAAAATTTCTTAAAATTTTATTTATATAGAAAATTTTGCCAGAAATTTTATTTCTGCGGAAAATTTTGTCAAAATTTTATTTCTTTAGAATTTTTTTTCAAAATGTGATTTGTATAGAAAATTTTGTCAAGATTTTATTTCTATAGAAAATTTTGTCAAAATTTTATTTCTATGGAAAATTTTCTTAAAATTTTATATCTATAGAAAATTTTGTCAAAATTTTATTTCTATAGAAAATTTTGTCAAAATTTTATTTCTATAAAAAATTTTGTCACAATTTTATTTCTATAGAAAATTTTGCCAAAAGTTTTATTTCTATAGAAACTGTTTTCAATATTTTATTTCTATCAAAAATTTTGTCAAGATTTTATTTCTATAGAAAATTTTGTCAAAAGTTTTATTTCTATAGAAACTGTTTTCAATATTTTATTTCTATCAAAAATTTTGTCAAGATTTTATTTCTATTATTATTTTACTTCTATAGAAAATTTTGACAAAAATTTTATTTCTGTGGAAAATTTTGTCAAAATTTTATTTCTATAGAAATTTTTGTCAACATTTATTTCTGTGGAAAATTTTATCAAAATTTTATTTCTATAGAAGATATGGCAAAATTATATTTGTATAGAAATTTTTGTCAACCTTTTATTTCTATAGAAAATTTTGTCAAAATTTTATTTCTATAGAAAATTTTGTCAAAATTTTATTTCTATAGAAAATTTTGTCAAAATTTTATTTCTATAGAAAATTTTGTCAAAATTTTATTTCTATAGAAAATTTTGTGAAGATTTTATTTCTATAGAAATTTTTGTCAACATTTATTTCTGTGGAAAATTTTATCAAAATTTTATTTCTATAGAAAATTTTGTCAAAATTTTATTTCTATAGAAAATATGGCAAAATTATATTTCTATAGAAATTTTTGTCAACCTTTTATTTCTATAGAAAATTTTGTCAAAATTTTATTTCTATAGAAAATTTTGTCAAAATTATATTTCTATAGAAAATTTTGTCAAAATTTTATTTCTATAGAAAATTTTGTCAAAATTTTATTTCTATAGAAAATTTTGTGAAAATTTTATTTCTATAGAAATTTTTGTCAACATTTATTTCTGTGGAAAATTTTATCAAAATTTTATTTCTATAGAAAATTTTGTCAAAATTTTATTTCTATAGAAAATATGGCAAAATTATATTTCTATAGAAATTTTTGTCAACCTTTTATTTCTATAGAAAATTTTGTCAAAATTTTATTTCTATAGAAAATTTTGTCAAAATTTTATTTCTATAGAAAATTTTGTCAAAATTTTATTTCTATAGAAAATTTTGTCAAAATTTTATTTCTATAGAAAATTTTGTCAAAATTTTATTTCTATAGAATATTTTGTCAAAATTTTATTTCTATAGAAAATTTTGGCAAAATTATATTTCTATAGAAATTTTAGTCAACCTTTTATTTCTATAGAAAATTTTGTCAAAATTTTATTTCTATAGAAAATTTTGTCAAAATTTTATTTCTATGGAAAATTTTCGTTAAATTTTATTTCTATAGAAAATTTTGTCACCATCTTATTTGTATAGAAAATATTGTGAACATTTTATTTCTATAGAAAATTTTGTCAAAATTGTTATTTCTATATATAATCATCAAAATTTTATTTGTAAAGAAAATATTGTCAAAATTTTATGTCTATGGATAATTTTATCAAAATTTTATTTGTATAGAAAATATTGTCAAATATTGTTATTTCTATAGTAAAGTTTGTCAAATTTTTATTTCTATGGAAAATGTTGTAAAAATTTTATTTCTATTGAAAATTTTGTTCAAAAGATTTATTTCTATAGAAAATTTTGTCAAAATTTTATTTCTATGGAAAATTTAATTTCTATAGAAAATTTATGAAGTACCTCTTTGCAAAAGCTATAAAGACATCAAGAAATCTACCGATCTACTAAACAGTTCCAAATCTACCATTTTTTCAATCAAATTTAGCATGCGTAGCTATTTTTTGTTTTTTTTTTTTTGTCGTACATACATCAATGTACGTTGGCCTTTTTAGTGATTTGAGCGTAAATCGGTCGATCGGTCGATATGCTAGAAATATCTAGATCTGAAACGATTTCAACTGAATTTGGCACAATTGATTGCACTTCTTGTGAAGCAAATCATGGTAAATCTCTGGCTTTTTCTTCTTTAAGTGAATATCGGGCGAAATATGTATACAGTTATATCCAAATATGAACCGATTAGGCTTATAGTTTGCCAGTTCCACGAGACTCACAAGACATTCAGATGACGATGAATATTAATGGCAGCTATATTTAAATATGAATCGATTTTTTTCAAATAGGTTAAAAACAGAGTAAGAATTAATAAAATGGTAACAATTATTTAAATTTTGTGAAAGAAACATGCTAAATCCATTCTAGAAAAATTGAGAATTTTTGGGGTCAAACATTTCAGACAAGCATTAGAATGCATACCAAATTTTAAAAATTATTTACTTTGAAAAGTATCACAAAATTTTCTAAACACTGTGTGAAGTGATGCAAATTCAGTGCAACGGCTGTTGAAATAGTGGACAGCTGTCCTTTGACAAGCCAATGTTAAATTCATCGCTTCTTCCGGATCCAAAAAGTACTACAACGTTGTTTTTGCTGGGATATTATTGCAATTTTAATTCGAAGTTATTGGTCATGAGAATTAAGGCATTGGTATTATTAAAATATTGTAAAGAAAATGTCAGATACCAATCTCCACAAGCCTAACTGTACACATGTTTCATCGCTGACTAAGTCTATAATTTCCATAGTCTTCAGTGTAGATTTGGGGGGTTAGATGATTCAATTTGTATTTTATATGTTAATTTCTTATGGAAATTACATACGAGAATTTTTCCTACCAATATCTAAATTTGCTAGAATTATGTGGCTACCACGTTTGAGATACGCTTCATTTCTATTTACATTAGCCGATAAAAAAAATATAATTTCAATTCCAAATTGATTTATTCAACGAAAATTTGGCATTTTACACATATCACAGATTTTAAAATGCCCACTTTGTAAGCGCCATATTCGCACATAATCCATTTCGTAGCCTCATACGTACTCTCATGTCATATCAGTGTAAGCTTACACTTCGGCATCCACTCGAAATGAATTTCAAACACTTTGTCGTCGAACATGTCGAACTGTGAGTGTTCTTGACAATTGCCAAAATAAAGTCAAAAGCCAATCCGAAAATCTCCGTCATTCCATTCCATTGCATTCGACAAATTCCAATTTTCCGCATATCAATGTCCCAATTTAACATAAATTGACTGCGTTTGTCACTTTCAATGACAACAGACAAACGAAAACCTTGATGGAGTTCAATTGAGGGTCTTACATACAGCACGGGACGAAGATCTAGGAATTTCAATGGCAATGGTATTTTGGTTAGTGGCATTACACTGTACAATCCAAAGTGCATAGGAAACATTTCTATATTCACCAGCATACACTAAAACAAGTATATACGGACTTAAGTTCGGCTGGGCCGAATCTTAAATACCCACCACAGTGAATAAAAAAATTATAATTATTTCCTTACAAAGAAAAACAATCCATAGTAAAACCCGCTGAATTTAACTTATTTTTATTGGAAAAAATTATTTGTTTGTAGTTAAATTTTATTTATTTTTGCGAAATTTTCCCCAGCTTAATGATATTTTACTTTGTTTAAGTATGTCTCAAGGGAGCCATCGTGGTGCAATGGTTAGCATGTCCGCCTTGCATACACAAGGTCGTGGGTTCGATTCCTGCTTCGACCGAACACCAAAAAGTTTTTCAGCGGTGGATTATCCCACCTCAGTAATGCTGGTGACATTTCTGAGGGTTTCTTCTATGAGAGAATGTAATTTCGTGAACAGCGGTTAAAAAATACAACAGGACATTCAATTTTTCATGTTTTTACAATCCTTTGAAGAAATCTCAAAATGTGTAGTAAAATTTTGTTCATTTTCCGTATGAGGTAGTTCATTCTTCCTATAAAACATTTTCTGTTTTTTTTTTCGGTGTAGAAAACTCTTCGTCAATTTATTTGAAAATACATATATATAATCTCAGATGGATTTGATGACAGATGCCAAGCAAACATATATACCAACATAGAAATCGGGAGACTTAACACATGGTAGCTACACCAAACCATGGACTGATCCACACAATATTCGCTACACATATTTGCGGACCGAAAATACCTCTAAATTTTAAATTTCCGGCACATGGGATAAAACTAGCCAAGTCTCGTAGTCAAATCGCCCTGCAAAAAAATGCGTCGCCAACAAGGTAGTGAAAATGATCTTTTTGGATCCGGAAGTGATGCAAAATTGGCGCAGAAGCGATGAATTTAACACGAGCTTGTCATAGGACGGATGTCCACCATTTCAAATGCGGTTGCAATGAATTCGCCGCACTTCTTAAGGTGTGATCCGAGTTCAGTGTTTTGGATATATATTTAAAAATTTTGCAATAATTTGCCAAATAAATAATTTTTATAATTTTTTATGATTTTTAATTGCACCGCTTGTCTGAAACGCTTGACATCAAATATTTTCAAAAATTGGAAATGTGTTTGAAAATGTATTTAGCCTTTTTTTGGGAAAAAAATTAATAATTTGTACCATTTTATTATACCCTCCACCATAGGATGGGCGTATATTAACTTTGTCATTCCGTTTGTAACACCTCGAAATATTGCTCTAAGACCCCCATAAAGTATATATATTCTGGGTCGTGGTGAAATTCTGAGTCGATCTCAGCATGTCCGTCCGTCTGTTGAAATCACGCTAACTTCCGAACGAAACAAGGTAACAAACTTGGCACAAGTAGTTGTTATTGATGTAGGCCGGATGGTATTGCAAATGGGCTATATCGGTCCACTTTTACGTATAGCCCCCATATAAACGGACCCCCAAATTTGGCTTGCGATTGCTCTAAGAGAAGCAAATTTCATCCGATCCGGCTGAAATTTGGTATATGGTCTCTAACAACCATGCCAAGATTGGTCCACATCGGTTCATAATTACATATAGCCCCCATATAAACCGATCCCCCGATTTGGCTTGCGGAGCCTCTAAGAATTTCATCCGATCCGGCTGAACTTTGGTATATGGTGTTAGTATATGATATTTAACAACCATGCAAAAATTACTCCACATCGGTCAATAACTATATATAGCCCCCATATAAACCGATCCCCCGATTTGGCTTGCGGAGCCTCTAAGAGAAGCAAATTTCATCCAATTCGGCTGAAATTTGGTATATGGTATTAGTATATGGTCTCTAATGACCATGCAAAAATTGGTCGACATCGGTCCATAATTATATATAGCCCCCATATAAACCGATCCCCAGATTTGGCCTCCGGAGACTCTTGGAAGGCCCAAATTTATCTGATTCAGTTGAAATTTGGTATGTGGTGTTAGTATATAGTCTCTAATGACCATGCAAAGATTGGTCCACATCGGTTCATAATTACCTCCGATCCCCCGATTTGGCTTGCGTAACCTCTACGGAAAGCAAATTTCATCCGATCCGGCTGAAATTTGGTACATGGTGTTAGTATATGGACTCTAACAACCACGCAAAAATTGGTTCACATCGGTCCATAATTATATATAGCCCCCATATAAACTGATCACCAGATTTGACCTCCGGAGTTTCTTGGAAGACCAAAATTCATCTGATTCAGTTTATATTTGGTACGTGGTGTTAATATATGGCCTCAAACACCCATGCAAAAATTGGTTGAAATCGGTCCATAATTATATATAGCCCCCATATAAACCGATCACCAGATTTGACCTCCGGAGCCTCTTGGGAGACCAAAGTTCATCTGATTCAGTTGATATTTGGTACGTGGTGTAAATATATGGCCTCAAATACCCATGCAAAAGTTGGTCCACATTGGTCCATAATTATATATAGCCCCCATATAAACCGATCACCAGATTTGACCTCCGGAGCCTCTTGGAAGACCAAAGTTCATCTGATTCAGTTGATATTTGGTACGTGGTGTAAATATGTGGCCTCAAATACCCATGCAAAAATTGGTCCACATCGGTCCATAATTATATATAGCCCCCATATAAACCGATCACCAGATTTGCCCTCCGGAGCCTCTTGGAAGACCAAAATTCATCTGATTCAGTTGATATTTGGTATGTGGTGTCAATATATGGCCTCAAATACCCATGCAAAAATTGGTCCACATCGGTCCAAAAATATATATAGCCTATTATAAACCGATCCCCAGATTTGACCTCCGATGCCTTTTGGAGAAGCAAAATTCATCCGATCTGGTTGAAATTTGGTACGTGGTGGTAGTATATGATATTTAACAATCATGCCAAAAGTGGTCCATAATCATATATAGCCCCAATATAAACCGATCCCGAGATTTGGTTTTGGAGCAAATTTCATCCGAGTTGAAATTTGGTACATTGTTTTAGTATATGGCCGTTAACAACCATGCCTAGGTTAGGTTAGGTTAGGTTAGGTGACAGCCCGATGTATCAGGCTCACTTAGACTATTCAGTCCATTGTGATACCACATTGGTGAACCTCTCTCTTATCACTGAGTGCTGCCCGATTCCATATTGAGCTCAATGACAAGGGACCTCCTTTTTATAGCCGAGTCCGAACGGCGTTCCACATTGCAGTGAAACCACTTAGAGAAGCTTTGAAAACCTCAGAAATGTCACCAGCATTACTGAGGTGGGATAATCCACCGCTGAAAAACTTTTTGGTGTTCGGTAGAAGCAGTAATCGAACCCACGACCTTGTGTATGCAAGGCGGGCATGCTAACCATTGCACCACGGTGGCTCCCAACCATGCCTAACTAGATCCATATCGGTCTATAGTTATATATAGCCCTTAGATAAATCGATACCCAATCACACAAAAATTGGTCCATATCAAGTTCATAATTCTATATAGCCCCCATATAAGCGACTCCCATATTTCAATTTCCATGTCGATTCGTAATTATTTGTAGATTTACCTATACATAACTTTTTTGTCTAATATATACCACGTATGGACTAACTCATAATTCTGAAAACGATGTTAAGAAGTTTTAAGATACCACAACCCAAGTAATTCGATTGTGGATGACAGGTGGTGGAGGGTACATAAGATTCGACCTGTCCGAACTTTCGGCCGTATATACTTGCTAATTCTTACTCGTTTTTTAACCTATTTGAAACAAAAACAGTTAAAGTTTCTTTTAAAAAAATATGAAAACAGCGAGTTACAAAAAAATGAATTAAAAGAACTTCCTGAGTAGTTGAAATAAAGAACATATTTGGGAGAACATTTTTGGAAGTGATTTTAAAGTTGTGCCTTTAGAAGCACTCCCAATTTTTTTGCTGGGCGGCAGATCGGTTTATATGTGGGGTATATCAAAATCGATTAATACGCCCCTTATTCGGCTTACTTATGTGTAGACCCGAAATATCTCCAGATTTTGAATTTCAGGTACATCGTATAAAAATTGCGGTGTCTAGAAGCCCAAGAAGTCAAATCTGAAGATCGGGCTATATGGGGGCTATACCAACGCATGGACCAATATACACAATTTTCGACACACCTGTTTGTGAACCCAAGATACCTCTCGATTTTGAATATCAGTCAGATCGGATAAAAGTTCGGATGACTAGACGCTCACGAAGAGAAATCGGGAGATCGAGCTATATGGTGGCTATACCAAACCGTGAACGGATACACATCATATTCGACACACTTATTTATGAACCCAAAATACCTCTAGATTTTTAAGTTCAAGTTAATCGGATAAAAATTGCGGTTCCTAGAAGGCCAAGAAGTAAAATCAGTAGATCGGGCTAAATGGGGGTTATACCAAAACATGGACCGATATACCCCAAATTCGGCACATCTATTTTTGGTCATAAAGTACTTCTAGATTACAAATTTCAGGCAAATCGGATAGAAAAAATAGTTTCTAGAAGGCCAAGAAGCAAAATCGGGAGATCGGTCTATAAGGGGGCTACACCAAATACGGACCGATATACCCCAAATTCGGCACACTTATCTATGAACATAAAATATCTCTATTTTTTTTTTAATTTCATGTAAATGAGATAAAAATTGCGGCGTCTAGAAACCCAAGAAGTGAAATCAGGAGATCGAGCTATATGGGGGCTATACCAAAACATGGATCGATATACACAATTTCCGACGCACCTATTTGTGGTCCTAAAATACCTAAAATATATATATATATATATATATATATATATATATATATATATATATATATATATATATATATATATATATATATATATATATATATACTTTATATAGTCGGAAATCGATATTTCGATGTGTTACAAACGGAATGACAAACTTATTATACCCCCATCACCATTCTATGGTGGTGGATATATTCCGACATTTGACATTCCCTTAAGGATTTTGAAACTCAAGTGGATGTGGTGCAAAATTGTCACAAAGGGATGAATTTATCATGGGCTTGTCATTGGACCGATGTTCACCATTTCAATAGCAGTTGCACTGAATTTGCATCACTTCTTAAAGTGCGATGCAAATTAACAAATTATGTCATATTTTGACAAATAAATAATTTTTATAATTTTCTTATGATTTTTTGTCTGAAACGATTGACCTTAAATATTTTAAAAAATTCGACCTTTTTGTAGAATGGACTAAAAATTTTTTTTTCGAACAAATTTAATTTATTTCAAGTAAGTTTTTATACCTCCACCATAGGATGGGGGTATATTAACTTTGTCATTCCGTTTGTAACACCTCGAAATATTGCTCTAAGAACCCATAAAGTTTATATATTCTGGGTCATGGTGAAATTCTGAGCCGATCTCAGCATGTTCGTCCGTCCGTCCGTCTGTTAAAATCACGCTAACTTCTGAACGAAACAAGCTATCGACTTGAAACTTGGCACAAGTAGTTGTTATTGATGTAGGTCGGATGGTATTGCAAATGGGCTATATCGGTCCACTTTTACGTATAGCCCCCATATAAACGGACCCCCAAATTTGGATTGCGATTGCTCTAAGAGAAGCAAATTTCATCCGATCCGGCTGAAATTTGGAACATGGTGTTAGTGTATGATCTCTAACAACCATGCAAAAATTGGTCCACATCGGTCAATAATTATATATAGCCCCCATATAAACCGATCACCAAATTTGGAGCCTCTTGGAAGACCAAAATTCATCTGATTCAGTTGATATTTGGTACGTGGTGTTAATATATGGCCTCAAACGCCCATGCAAAAATTGGTTGAAACCGGTCCATAATTATATATAGCCCCCATATAAACCGATCACCAGATTTGACCTCCGGAGCCTCTTGGAAGACCAAAATTCATCTGATTCAGTTGATATTTGGTACGTGGTGTTAATATATGGCCTCAAACACCCATGCAAAAATTGGTTGAAATCGGTTAATAATTATATATAGGCTTCATATAAACCGATCCCCAGATTTGACCTCCGGAGCCCCTTGGAAGAGCAAAATTCATCCGATACGGTTTAAGTTTGGTACGTGATGTTAGTATATGGTATCCACCAACCATGCAGGAATTGGTTCATATCAGTCCATAATTATATATAGCCCCCATATAAACCGATCCCCAGATTTGACCTCCGGTGCCTTTTGGAGAAGCAAAATTTATCCGATCTGGTTGAAATTTGGTACGTGGTGGTAGTATATGATATTTAGCAACCATGCCAAAAGTGGTCCATATCAGTTCATAATCATATATAGTCCCCATATAAACCGATCCCGAGATTTGGTTTTGGAGCCTCTTGGAGGAGCAAATTTCATCCGAGTTGAAATTTGGTACATTGTTCTAGTATATGGCCGTTAACAACCATGCTTAACTAGGTCCATATCGGTCTATAGTTATATATATCCCTCAGATAAATCGATCCCCAATCACACAAAAATTGGTCCATATCAAGTTGATAATTCTATATAGCCCTCATATAAGCGACCCCCATATTTCAATTTCCATGTCGATTCGTAATTATTTGTAGACTTAGCTATACATAACTTTTTTGTCTAATATATACCACGTATGGACTAACTCATAATTTAAAAAAACGATGTTAAGAAGTTTTAAGATACCACAACCCAAGTAATTCGATTGTTGATGACAGTCTTTCGTAGAAGTTTCTACGCGATCCATGGTGGAGGGTCCATAAGATTCTGCCTGGCCGAACTTAAGGCCGTATATACTTGTTTTTCACTAAGTTTTTATTTTAACAACATCTTTGGGAGGCCACTTTCGGAAGTGCTTTTAAAGTTGTGCCTTAAGAAAAACTTCCAACTTTTTATTCTAAGGTCCATCAGCTGTTTAAACCAATGTTTCTGAAAATATAGTATCTAAAAAATTACCCTTTATAATCTTTAAAGTATCCTAAATTAGCCTCCATGAAAATTCTTGACTTTAATCATAGGAGTTTTTTTTTATATCCATGTAAATATCCATCCATCATTGTTACATAGACAATAACCCGGCCAAACTTTAAGCCATCTTTATTTCCTTAACTCAGTCAATTGTTTTTGGGTTAACACCATAATTAACCAATACATTTCACCGAGAAGGGGATGGTAGAGGCATCCTAAGCAAATACATAAACTGTGTGACCAATATTGCATTTCATAAAATACATACATCTCTTCACTGTCATATTCTCCGGCCATTTGTATAAGATTTGAAATATCTTCGAACAAAATTCTATTGTTCTAATATTTGTTTTATGATCCTTCAGTTGTGTTTTCACATATGGACAACATTTATTGATTGGCTTGCCTTTTTTATGAGTTGCTGCTGCTCTTGGCTAAAAACCCACAAATGTAGCAAACATAAAACAAATGTCCACTCAAATTGTTCCACATGATTTGGTTTACATTCAATTATTCTAGGAATCACATATGGCTCCATGCAGTTTTATCGGATGAGAACTGAGCGAAAAAATTCAAGTACAATAAAAAAAAAAAAAACAACGACCACTTTTGGATTCGAAGGGGGCCAGTGGATTCCAGGAATACCACTTCCATATCGTCATGTCCTTTTTTTGCCATCAGGGGAAATGGTTATTTTTTGGTTTTGTGGTTTATGTTTCAGTTCTCTAAATGCTTGAAATAAATAAATGACCAAATTCAATTTCCACGTATGAAAACACAAAAAAAAAATCGATGCTAAAATTTTATAGTTAACAACTAAGGAAAGTCTAAAGTCGGGCGGGGACGTTTTTATTATACCCTGCACCACTTTGTAGATCCACATTTTAGATACTATATCATATCCGTCAAATGTGTTGCGTGCTATATATAAAGTTTCTCATATTCTCATATACATAAATTTAAATCTAGCTTGATCTGGAAAAATTTTTTTAAAATTCTGTAGACTTAAAATTTAAGTCGTGTAATGACCTGGGTGGAACAAAATGTTAGTAAAGCAAGTATATACGGCCGTAAGTTCGGCCAGGCCGAATCTTAGGTACCTTCCACCATGGATTGCGTAGAAACTTCTACGAAAGACTGTCATCCACAATCGAATTACTTGGGTTGTGGTATCTTAAAACTTCTTAACATCGTTTTCTAAATTGTGAGTTAGTCCATACGTGGTAGAGTTGCAATATGGGGGCTATATACAATTATGATCTTGATATGGACCAATTTTTTGTGATTGGAGATCGATTTATCTGAGGGCTATATATAACTATAGACCGATATGGACCTAGTTAGGCATGGTTGTTAACGGCCATATACTAGCACAATGTACCAAATTGCAACTGACTCGGATGAAATTTGCTCCTCCAAGAGGCTCCAAAACCAAATCTCGGGATCGGTTTATATGGGGTCTATATATGATTATGGACTGATATGGACCACATTTGGCATAGCTGTTAAATATCATGTACTACCACCACGTACCAAATTTTAACCAGATCGGATGAATTTTGTTTCTCCAAAAGCCAACGGAGGTCAAACCTGGAGATCGGTTTATATCGGGCTATATATAATTATGGACCGATTTCGACCAATTTTTGCATGGGTGTTTGAGGCCATATATTGACACCACGTACCAAATTTCAACTGAATCAGATGAATTTTGGCCTTCCAAAAGGCTCCGGAGGTCAAATCTGGTGATCGGTTTATATGGGGGCTATATATAATTATGGATCGATATGGACATGGTTATTAGAGACCATATACCAACAAATTTGTCATTCCGTTTGTAACACATGGAAATATTGCTCTAAGACCCCATAAAGTATATATATTCTGGGTCGTGGTGAAATTCTGAGTCGATCTGAGCATGTCCGTCCGTCCGTCCGTCTGTTGAAATCACGCTAACTTCCGAACGAAACAAGCTATCGACTTGAAACTTGGCACAAGTAGTTGTTATTGATGTAGGTCGGATGGTATTGCAAATGGGCCATATCGGTCCACTTTTACGTATAGCCCCCATATAAACGGAACCCCAAATTTGGCTTGCGACTGCTCTAAGAGAAGCAAATTTCATCCGATCCGGCTGAAATTTGGTACATGGTGTTAGTATATGGTCTCTAACAACCGTGCAAAAATTGGTCCATATCGGTCCACTTTTACGTATAGCCCCCATATAAACGGACCCCCAAATTTGGCTTGCGATTGCTCTAAGAGAAGCAAAATTCATCCGATCCGGCTGAAATTTGGTACATGGTGTTGGTAAATGGTATCTAACAACCATGCAAAAATTGGTGCACATCGTTCCATAATTATATATAGCCCCCATATAAACCGATCCCCCGATTTGGCTTGCGGAGCCTCTAAGAGAAGCAAATTTCATCCGATCCGGCTGAAATTTGGTACATGGTATTGGTATATGTTCTCTAATGTCCATGCAAAAATTGGTCCACAGCGGCCCATAATTATATATAGCCCCCATATAAACCGATCACCAGATTTGACCTCCGGAGCCTCTTAGAGGAGCAAAAGTCATCCGATCCGATTGAAATTTGGTACGTGGTGTTAGTATATTGTCTCTAACAACCATGCGAAAATTGGTCCATATCGGTCCATAATTATATATAGCCCCCATATAAGCCGATCCCCAGATTTGACCTCCGGATCCTCTTACAGGAGCAAAATTCATCCGATCGGGTTGAAATTTGGTACGTGGTGTTAGTATATGGTCTCTAATTACCAAGCAAAAATTGGTCCACATCGGTCCATAATTATATATAGCCCCCATATAAACCGATTCCCCGATTTGGCTTTCGGAGCCTCTAAGAGAAGCTAATTTCATCCGATCAGGCTGAAATTTGGTACATGGTGTTAATATATGATCTCTAACATCTGTTCAGAAATTGGTCCACATCGGTCAATAATTGTATATAGCCCCCATATAAACCGATCCCCGATTTGGCTTGCGGAGCCTTTAAGAGAAGCAAATGTAATCCGATCAGCCTGAAATTTGGTACATGGTGTTAGTATATGGTCGCTAATAACTACGCAAAAATTGGTCCACATCGGTCCATAATTATATATAGCCCCCATATAAACCGATCCCCCGATTTGGCCTCCGGAACCTCTTGGAAGACGAAAATTCATCTAATTCAGTTGAAATTTGGTACGTGGTGTTAATATATGGCCTCAAACACCCATGCAAAAATTGGTCGAAATCGGTCTATAATTATATATAGCCCCCATATAAACCGATTCCTAGATTTGACCTCCGGAGCGCCTTGGAAGAGCAAAATTCATTCGATTCGGTTGAAATTTGGTACGTGATGTTAATATATAGGGCCTCAAACACCCATGCAGGAATTGGTTCATATCAGTCCATAATTATGTATAGCCCCCTATAAACCCATCCCCAGAATTGACCTCCGGTGGATAAGCAAAATTCATCCGATCTGATTGAAATTTAGTACGTTGTGTTAGTATGTGGTCTCTAACAACCATGCAGGTATTGGTTCATATCAGTCCATAATTATATATAGCCCCCATATAAACCGATCCCGAGATTTGGTTTTGGAGCCTCTTGGAGGAGCAAATTTCATCCGAGTCAGTTGAAAGTAGTATAAGGCCGTTAACAACCATGCCTAACTAGGTTCATATCGATCTATAGTTATATATAGCCCTCAGATAAATCGATCCCCAATCACACAAAACTTGGTCCATATCAAGGTCATAGTTAATTGTGTATAGCCCCCATAGAAGCGACCCCCATATTTCAATTCTGGCTTTCCACGTACCGCGCAAGAGTCCATATCGATTCGTAACTATTTGTAGACTAACTCACAATTTAGAAAACGATGTTAAGAATTGTTAAGATACCTTGCCATCGGTAAGTATTACAACAACGCAAGTAATTCGATTGTGGGTGACAGTCTTTCGCAGAAGTTTCTACGCAATCCATGATGCGACCGTATATACCTGTTTTCTTTCAAATTACAAAATTTTCTTTAACAAGTGGAAAAAACTAATTATGTCTAATAATTTTTCTTGAATTTGTCGAAAAGTATTTTCTTAGTTTTGTGATATCGGCGAGATGTCAGCATTTGTAATAAAAGTTAGTTAAAATTTTCTAAAATTATTAAAAATTTTCTAAAATTAACGAAATGTTTTCTTCATGGTGGTTTCACTGTTTTTTCTGTGTTCATATCGGGAGAAAGATATATATGGAAGATATATCTCAATCTAAGCCGATTTCATTACGACATTATCACTGGCACTCCTTGTGCAAAATTTAAAGCAAATCAGGCCGAAATTCTGGCTTCTAGGAACATATTAGTAGATATCGGACGAAATATATATTGGGAGATATATCTAAATCTGAACCGATTTCAACCAAAATTGCCATGTATATCGAGAACGTTAATTCTTCCTCCTGTAAAAAATTTTAAGCATATCAGAGTAAAACTCTGGCTTCTGGGACCATATAAATGTATATCGGGCGACAGATATATGTGGGAGTTATATCTCAATCTGAACCAATTGCAACCAAATTCGGCACACTTTACGACACTATCACTTGCACTCCTTGTGCAAACTTTAAAGTAAATCAGGCTGAAATTCTGTCTTCTAGGACCATATTAGTAGATATCGGGCGAAAGATATATGTGGGAGCTATATCTAAAACTGAACCGATTTCTTGGAAAATCAATAGTGTTCTATTCTGACCCAAAGCACATACTTGTCCCAAATTTGAAGTTGATTGGACTAAAATTGCGACATAGATTTTGATCACAAAAATGTGTTCACAGACAGACGGACAGACGGACATGGCTAGATCAACTTAGGGACCAGCCCCGAGCAATATTACCAAAGACACCATACGTTTATCTTGTCTTCTTCTCCCTGTTCCACAGCGTGGCGCAGAGTATAAAATATGAAAATTATCAAATATAAAACCAGAAAAACGACAAAAAATTCCTCTTGATGGACAACCACTTCACCAAACGGATGGAATATAAAAAAGTTGTGGAAATAAAAACAAATTCATTAAAAATGCATTAGCTGCCAGTAAGCAGCCAGTAAGGTAGTAACTAGAATAACCCATCCACCTTTTATATGCATCCATTGCTCTTCTACTTCTCCTATTTAGCTATAAATCATACCACCACCACCACTGTCCTTGGAGCAGACGATGCGTGTGTGTTTTTCTCATTTTTTTGTGTCCTTGCTTTACGTTTGAATATCCTTCAGTCATAACACATTCATAAAAATTTATTTTTTATTATTGTTATTAAATAAAAATTTATGGGCATACATTAAAATTTATACAGCTGAACAGAGAGAGAGTGAAACGTTAATGCTACTGTTTCAGTATTTTTTGAAGGGGTTCCTGTTTTTGTCATGACTGTGTGTGATGGGATGTTGGGAGGTTTCGGTAGGTAGCATATTCCAATTGAATTCGATTTAGATTTTCTGGTAGACAGGTAGTATGGATTGAGGACAAGCTATACACTTCAATGGTTATTGAAAATGTGCTATCTTTTGTTTTTATCCAATATAAAAAAACGAAAGAAATAAATTGAATCAATAAAATTTTTATTGAACATCATCGTCTAAAAGAATAATCCTTTCTTTCCAAAAAAAAATCCTTAAAAATTGTGACATTTAAAGGTTTCTATGACAGGATATGTAATGAGAAAATATGTAATGAGAAAATACGGCAATTCAACCGACCTAAATCGTATGTACGCCTATAAAAAGTGGCGGTATAATAAGCTTTTCAGTCCTTTTGCAAAACATTGAAATATTTATTACCGAATATAAAGAGGGTGGGTTATATGTAATGCAAAAAAAGTAAAGCGCTATACTTTTTATACCCTGCGCCACACTGTGGAAGAGGGTATTATAAGTTAGTGCATATGTTTGCAACACCCAGAAGCAGACGAGATAGACACATGGTGTCTTTGGCAAAAATGCTCAGGGTGGGTCCCTGAGTCGATATAGCCATGTTCGTCTGTCCGTCCATCTGTCTGTGAACATATTTTTGTGATCAAATTCTAGGTCGCAGTTTTATTCCAATCGACTTCAAATTTGGCACAAATTTCTCTTTTGGGTGAGAATATAATCCTATTGATTTTGAAAGAAATCGGTTCAGATTTAGATATAGCTCCCATATATATCTTTCGCCCGATATGCACTTATATGGCCCCAGATGTCAGCGTTATACGCTAGGTTGCTTGAAATTTTGCACATGGAGATTTATTGGTACCATAGTCAATTGTACGCAATTTGATTGAAATCGGTTCAGATTTAGATATAGCTCCCATATATATCTTTCGACCGATGTGCACTTATATGGCCCCAGATCTCAGAGTTTTACCCCAATTTGGTTGAAATTTTGCACAAGGAGAACAATTAATATACAGTCAAGTACGCCAAATTTTACTGAAATCGATTCAGATTTAGATATAGCTCCCATATATATCTTTCGCCCGATTTTCCGTAATATGACCACAGAAGTAAAATTTGTAATCAGATTTAAGTGAAATTTTGCACAGGAAGTAGAATTAACACTATAGCTTTTCATGCCATTTGGTTGAAATCGGTTCAGATTTAGATATAGCTCCCATATATATCTTTCATCCGATATACACTTATATGGTCCCAGAATCCAGAGTTTTACCCTGATATGCTTAAAATTTTGTACAGGGAGTAGAATTAATGTTCTCGATATACATGCCAATTTTGGTTGAAATCGGTTCAGATTTAGATATAGCTCCCATATATGTTTGGCCAAAATACCCACAATTTCCTTGTACAAACGCCACTGCTAAGTCGAAAACTTGTAAAAATGCTTTCAATTTTCCCATATTTCTTAGACATATCTATCGACCTATAAATCATAAATACACTTTTGCAAAATTGCCTAAAAATTCTTTCAGATTTAAATGTTTCCCATATTATTTTACTAACATTTTGTTTCACCCCAGGGCATTAGCCGACTTAAATTTTAAGTCTACAGAAGTCTAACAAATGTTGTTCAGATCGAGCCAGATTTAAATATATGTATATGAGAACATAAAATTTATTTGACGGATTTGATATAGTATCGAAAATGTGGATCTACAAAGTGGTGCAGGGTATAATATAGTCGGCCCCGCCCGACATTAGACTTTCCTTACTTGTTTTATTTCAAATCTTATGTTTCAATATTCCATTTAATTTAGGGACGATTTCATTTAATCAAAACTGTTTTTCGTCACTTAAAAGAAAATTTGTCTTAGTTCAAAGACATTCTTTAAGGGAGGGATGCTAATTTCCAAAATTTTTGTCCTATTTAATATTTTTTTTTAGAATTTAATTATTTTTAAGAAATTTGTCTTTAATATTGTATAAATTGCGCTCCCAAAATTTAGCTTGTATAATCTTTAATGCCACGTAAATATATATTCCAGTGTAGATAAATATATGTACTAACTACCCAGCCAGAACGGATGTCCAACACGGTTGCCACTCGAGCCACAAATAATCTACCAAAATTTGGAGAAAATTCTACCAAACAACAAAACCTTCTGCAGAAAATTTTGTTAAAATTTTATTTCTATAGAAAATTTTGTCAAAATTTTACTACTATAGAAAATTTTGTCAAAATTTTATTACTATAGAAAATTTTGTCAAAATTGTATTTCTATAGAAAATATTGTCAAAATTTTATATCAATAGAAAATGTAGCCAAAATTTTATTTCTATAAAAAAATTTTGTAAAAATTTTATTTCTATAGAAAATTTAGTCAAAATTATATTTCTATATAAAATTTGTAAAAATTTTACTACTATAGAAAATTTTGTCAATATTTTATTTCTATAGAAAATTTTGTCAACATTATATTTCTGTAGAAAATTTTGTCAAATATTTTTTTTTTCTATAGAAAATTTTGTCTAAATTTGTTTCTATAGAAAATTTTGTCAAAATTTTATTTCTATAGAAAATTTTGTAAACATTTTATTTCTATAAAAAATTTTACTTCTATAAAAAAATTTTGTAAAAATTTTACTTCTATAGAAAATTTTGTCAAAATTTTACTACTATAAAAAATTTTGTCAAAATTTAGTACTATAAAAAATTTTGTCAAAATTTAGTACCAAAGAAAATGTTGTCAAGATTTTATTTCTATATAAAATTTAGTCAGCATTTTATTTCTACAGAAAATTTTGTCAAAATTTTATTTCTATAGAAAATTTAGTCAAAATTATATTTCTATAGAAAATTTTGTTATTTCTATAAAAATTTTGTCAACATTTTATTTCTATAGAAAATTAAGTCAACATTTTATTTCTACAGAAAATTTTGTCAACATTTTATTTCTATAGAAAATTTTTGTCAAAATTTTATTTCTATAGAAAATTTTGTCACAATTTTATTTCTGTAAACAATTTTGTTAAAATTTTATTTCTATAGAAAATTTTGTAAAAATTTTATTTCTATAAACAATTTTGTTAAAATTTTATTTTCATAGAAATTTTGGTCAAAATTTTATATCTATAGAAAATTTTGTTAAAATTTTATTTCTATAGAAAATTTAGTCAAAATTATATTTCTATATAAAATTTGTAAAAATTTTACTACTATAGAAAATTTTGTCAATATTTTATTTCTATAGAAAATTTGGTCAACATTATATTTCTGTAGAAAATTTTGTCAAATATTTTTTTTCTATAGAAAATTTTGTCTAAATTTTTTTCTATAGAAAATTTTGTCAAAATTTTACTTCTATAGAAAGTTTTGTCAAAATTTTATTTCTATACAAAATTTTGTCAAAATTTTATTTCTATAGAAAATTTTGTCAATTTTTTTTTTCTAAATATAGAAAATTTTGTCAACATTTTATTTCTAGTAAAAATTTTGTCAAAATTTTATTTCTATTAAAAATTTTGTCAAAATTTTATTTGTATAAACAATTTTGTCAAAATTTTATTTAGAAATTTTTGTCAAAATTTTATTTCTATAGAAAATTTTATCAAAATTTTATTTCTATAGAAAATTTTGTAAAAATTTTATTTCTATAAAAAAAATTTTCAAAATTTTATTTCTATAGAAAATTTTGTCAAAATTTTATTTCTATAAAAAATTTTGCCAAAATTTTATTTCTATTAAAAATTTTGTCAAAATTTTATTTCTAGTAAAAATTTTGCAAAATTTTATTTCTATTAAAAATTTTGTCAAAATTTTATTTCTATTAAAAATTTTGTCAAAATTTTATTTCTATTAAAAATTTTGTCAAAATTTTATTTCTATTAAAAATTTTGTCAACATTTCATTTCTATAGAAAATTGTGTCAAAATTTTATTTCTATAGAAAATTTTATCAAAATTTTCTCTCTATAGAAAATTTTATCAAAATTTTATATCCATAGAATATTTTTTGTCAAAACTTTATTCCTATAGAAAATGTTGTCAAAATTTTATTTCTATAGACAATTTTGTCAAAATTTTATTTCTATAGAACATTTTGTAAAAATTTTATTTCTATAAAAAATTTTACTTCTATAAAAAAATTTTGTAAAAATTTTACTTTTATAGAAAATTTTGTCAAAATTTTACTACTATAAAAAATTTTGTCAAAATTTAGTACTATAAAAAATGTTGTCAAAATTTAGTACCAAAGAAAATGTTGTCAAGATTTTATTTCTATATAAAATTTAGTCAGCATTTTATTTCTACAGAAAATTTTGTCAAAATTTTATTTCTATAGAAAATTTAGTCAAAATTATATTTCTATAGAAAATTTAGTCAAAATTATATTTCTATAGAAAATTTTGTTATTTCTATAAAAATTTTGTCAACATTTTATTTCTATAGAAAATTAAGTCAACATTTTATTTCTACAGAAAATTTTGTCAACATTTTATTTCTATAGAAAATTTTTGTCAAAATTTTATTTCTATAGAAAATTTTGTCACAATTTTATTTCTGTAAACAATTTTGTTAAAATTTTATTTCTATAGAAAATTTTGCAAAAATTTTATTTCTATAAACAATTTTATTTTCATAGAAATTTTGGTCAAAATTTTATATCTATAGAAAATTTTGTTAAAATTTTATTTCTATAGAAAATTTAGTCAACATTTTATTTCTATAGAAAATTTAGTCAACATTTTAGTTCTACAGAAAATTTTGTCAAAATTTTATTTCTATAAAAAATTTTGTTAAAATTTTATTTCTATAGAAAATTTTGTCAAAATTTTATTTCTATAAACAATTTTGGTCAAAATTTTACTACTATAGAAAAATTTGTCAAAATTTTATTTCTATAGAAAATTTAGTCAAAATTTTATTTCTATAGAAAATTTAGTCAACATTTTATTTCTACAGAAAATTTTGTCAAAATTTTATTTCTATAAAAAATTTTGTCAAAATTTTATTTCTATAGAAAATTTTGTCAAAATTTAGTACTATAGAAAATTTAGTCAAAATTTTATTTCTATAGAAATATTTATCAACATTTTCTCTCTATAGAAAATTTTATCTCTATAGAAAATTTTGCCAATCTTTTATTTCTATTGAAAATTTTGCCAACGTTTTATTTCTATAGAAAATTTTGTCAAAATTTTATTTCTATAGGATATTTTTGGAGAGGAATACATTGCAAAAAGTACCAAAACATTAAGAATTCTACCAAACTACCAAACAGTAAAAAATCTACCATTTTTTGGTAGAATTTTACTAACTGTGGCACTGCATCACTTCTTATGGTGTTATTGTGATACTTTACGTAAGTAAATAATTTTTCTAATTTTTACTGCATTCTATGGCTGGTCTGAAACATTTGATTTCAAGTATTTTCAAATGTTCGCAATTCTAGAGAGGATTTAATATTTTTTTAATTTAATTTTTATTCTGTTTTTAATAGTTTTGAATCAAAAATAGTTTAAATTGCTCATTAAAAATATGAAATAAGCGAGTTATAAAAATTTAAATTAAAATAACTTCTTTGTAGCTAAAATAAAGAAAATCTCTTAGGGAGGACATTTTTGGAAGTTCTTTTAAAGTTCTGCCTTTAGAACAACTTCCAAATTTTTTTGCTGGGTAACACTGGTCTACATAGGGGTTCGGGATATACCCAGCAAAAAAGCGTCGCTAAAAATTTAGTGCAAGAGTTCTTTTTAGATCCGGAAGTGGTGCAAAATTGGCACAGGAGAAATGGATTTCAACAGTCGTTGCACTGAGTTTGTATCACTTTTAAGGTGTAATCGTAATTTAGTGTTTCGGATGTGAATTACAAAAACAAAATTGTGATATTTTGCCAAATAAATATTTCTCATGTGTTTTTATATATAATTTTGAATGAATTCTAACGATTATTTGTAACATTTGACATCAAATGTATTCAAAATTTCTAGAACGGATTTAGCATTTTTTTAAAGATAAAATTTAAATAAATTGTATTATTTTATTAATTCTTACTATTCAAAACGAAGTTAAAATTATCAAATTTTTTAAGATAAAATTGTAAAAATTGAATTAAGACAATTTCATGTGAAGTTAAAGTAACGAACATCATTGGGAGGACACTTTTGGAAATGATTTTTTTTTTTTCGTTTTTTTATACAGTATATGGCCTCACACTGAAAAAAATCATGTCCGGTTCCAATGATTTTGTTTTCACTGTAACAATTTTGGTATTGATTCCGAGCCAAAGAAACAGAGTATTCAAGCAAAGATACTTTTAAAACACAATTCTCTTTTAAATATGGGTTTTGTGTACTTGCTTCTAGGAAGCAAAATTTAATTTTTGGGTGTTTTTTACCTTATTTTATCAAAGTCATTTAAAAACGATTTAACGACAACTTTATTTTCCAAATTCAAAGTCGATCTCCAATAGAAATTTTGTTATGTTTCCAGTAAAAAACGTCTTTAAAATAAAGTGTTGAAAACCATGTCCTATTTTTTAGCGTTTTTTGCTTTCTAGTCCAGATGCAAAAAAATTAAAGACAATTTCATTAATTTTAAAGAAATTTTATGAATTATTAAAATCAAGTTTTTCTTAGCCCAAAAATTTTTTCTTTCATGTTATGATACCCATTTTTAAGTCAAATCACTTAATTATAAGGAAAATACGACTTCATTGAAAAGTTTAACGACTTTTGGACAAGGAAAAAAAAATTTATATTCGAGAAATGCGTCTTCTATGCTAAGCAAAATTTGCATTCGTATTTTAAGGACATAAACTTTTTGGCCTCATGACAATATTTTTTCGGTGTAGACATTAACAAATTGTTTGACTATTGAAAAGCTAACAAAAGAATTGTAAATTTACCCATCTCTCCGTATTAATCTATTGAAAGTTCTCTTCTACACCTTAAATGAATGAAAAAAAACTAAAAGTAAGCAACAAATATTAACATTTTATTATTTTCCCGTTTCATTGCAGAATTATCATATTAGGATTCTTTGGATACAAAAATGAACCATCATAAACTCCAAGCACGGGTTTTCCACAACATAACATGCTGAGTAAAAACGGTAATGCTCCTCACAACCTCACAAATACAACTCCTTCCTCGCCAAAAAAAAGGACATATGAAAATGTACCAAATAAATGAAAAGTGCCAGCATTGACAAAAGAACAAAGTTAAGCCCACTTCCATATACCCTGGTATACAATACAACAAAAGCAATAAAATCCCAAGAAACGCCAACAAATAAAAGCAAACATAAACGAATTTTTATAGGCCGACATGAAAGGCCTACATAATGAAATAAACACTTTTCGCAAAGGTTGACACACTTACACACCAACAAAAAAAAGGGTGATCCTTTTTTTTTGAGCTCTCTTGGTTTGTGTTTTTTTGCATTATTTTGAAGACCGGTAAGCTTGTACTCTGGAATTGTTACCCACAAAACCAACAAACGCAGAGAAGTAGGAAAAATTTGTTGTCATCTGGAAATCAATTTCATTTAAATTCGAACCCCATACAACAGGCACATGCAACGAACCATAAAAAGCAACTTGAAACTTGTGCACACCAAAGGAATAACAAAGTAAGGATAATAAAATATTTACAGGATCCGAACGAAACACCCTCCAACATATTAAATACAATAAGGAAGGCATCTTAAGGGACACAAAGCAATAGTAGCCTTAAGACACCTATCACCCCTCCCCAACCCACCTTATAACTGGCTACCAAAAACACATGAGGTTCTAAACTCCAGCTCTGAGTACGAGAAGAGGAAACCATACAATCATCGTTCCACACCGAGGTTACACATAGCGTCAGCGTCATCATCATGGCAGTGCCCATAGATGAGGGCGTCCTAAGTGCCCTCCGGGGTATTACAAGTTGCAATACACGTTTGCCCAAACCTTTGCTGATTAAAGTTTACGTTTCCAGCTTAAAACAAGGTAAGTTCGGTTTCTCTTCTTTTTTTGTTTGTCATATTGTTGGGTAAAGAATTTAGCCAGCGAAATACACATTAAGTTAAATACGCTAATGGCATAGAAATTGACCTTTTCTTGTTTTAATTTGTTAGAGAGTATTTTTGCATTAAAGGCTAATTTTTGTAAGGACAGCTAAATAGACTTTTAAATTCAGCTGGACCTAATTGTATGTGCCCTTCTCCTTATCAAACTCTATTAGAACTCACAAACACATTGCTTGTATTGTGGTGGTAAGCACAATAAATGCGGGTGGCCAGTTTCGATACAGCCTCCATATAAACCGACCAACCAACTAGGTTGGTAGAACCCGCCACGGCGGCGGGTTCTACGCACCGGATTGACCCGATGGATACCAGCCATCGGCCAGCGGCTGCCACCTCAGTGTACGTGTTGTCTCGTCCGTTTTTTCGTGTTGGAGAAGGTGCATCCCGGGGAGCCTTCTCCGCCTGCTTTTGGTCCGAGCCGAGATAGAGGAAAACCCCGGACCATGGTACTGTGCCGTCTGCCGAAATCGAATTCACCATCGCTCGGTTTCGGTGAGGTGTAACCGAATATTGTTGTACCAGTTCCGGAGAGTGCATCATTTTTGCAATTTAATTGCAACGGGCTCCGTGGTAAGATTAGTGAGATTATAGACTTTATGAATCGGAAAAGGATAAGGGTCGCGGCGATCCAGGAAACAAAGCTGAATCCCACCTGCAGCCTACGACATTGTGATGGGTACAATGTCCTACGGAAGGATCGCACAAGAAATGAAGGTGGTGGCCTGGCTTTCATATTACACCGTTCCGTGCAGTATAGACCTATCACGCTTGTGCTAGACACTAATGACCCGTACATGGAATGTATGGGGGTAGCAGTTAAGTGTGGGGCTGCCGAGATAGAGCTATACAATGTGTACATACCGGCGGTTGGTAGCTGTGCTCCAGGTTATAGCCCAAACATTGAGTGGTTGTTGAGCGGGCATAACCGATTGGTTCTAGGAGATTTTAATGCCCACCATGAACTTTGGCATTCTCTCCTGGGTAATGACCAGAGGGGCATAGCTTTGGCAGAGCAGATAGACGACTCCACATTTTGCACGGTGAACGAAGAGGCCCCCACGAGAATTATGGGTGACTGCAGCAGTTCGCCAGATTTATCGTTAGCATCGCCTGGTCTGATAAATGACGTCTCCTGGCAACCCGTCATTTCATTGGGTTCGGACCACCTCCCCATAATTCTCACCATCAACCGACCCTCCGATTTCATAACCTCTGAACGCCGGACGTTTATTAATCAAAAGAAAGCCAACTGGGAAGGCTTCAGAGAATACACCGATCGCCGCTTCAGTGAGCTCCCGTCCCCCTCACATGTTCATGTTGCCCAGAGGGAGTTCCGGGACATCATCAACGCAGCAGCCGCTCGCTTCATACCCGCTGGTCGAATTGCCCCAGTGAGGCCCAACTTCCCAGCCGAAGCGGCGGGACTCGCAGACGAGCGTGATGAACGCCGTCGTGCTAACCCTGCTGATCCTAGAATCAGAGAACTAAATCTAGAGATTAGTAAGATAGTCGACGAGCACAAGCGGAACACTTGGTTAGAGCACCTGAAGCAATGTAACTTAGGAACAGGAACTGGTAAATTGTGGTCAACAGTTAGAGCCCTCTCGAACCCCTCCACAAGGGATGATGGGATTTCAGTCACATTTGGCGACGTGACTGTGACTGATCCGAAGAGGTTCGCCAAATACTTCAACCGACAGTTTGTCGAGCATCCCGAGAGTGATAGAGCGAAAAGGAGAGCCACCCGTCGTGTACGTGGTCTCCGAGCCGATGACACACCACAATTTACTGCAGCCGAAGTTACCAATGTCATCAACAGCGCGAAACCATCTAAGGCGCTGGGCCCTGACGGAATTTCAATGCTAATGCTGAAGCATCTGGGAATACTGGGAGTTGAGTACCTGACCAGACTCCTCAATTTGTCTTTGGAATCACACATTATACCCGAAGTCTGGAAAATGGGAAGGGTGATTCCACTACTGAAACCGGGCAAAGATTCGAGCAAAGGTGAATCGTACAGACCGATATCCCTTCTTTCGCCAGTAGCCAAGACACTTGAGGCATTACTCCTCCCCAGCCTTGTGGAGAATTTTCCAGCTGCCCACCATCAACATGGATTCCGTAAGGTACATAGTACGACAACAGCATTACATGCCATTTCGACACATATTAATAAGGGACTTAACCAGCCCAGGCCGTGTCATAGGACGGTCCTCGTGGCGCTTGACCTATCGAAAGCATTCGATACGGTCAACCATGGCACATTATTTGAGGACATCGAGAATACGTCCCTACCGACAGGAGCGAAGCGTTGGGTGCTGAATTATATGTGTGGACGCCAGTCGTACGTGGAATTCAGGGACAGAAAGTCAAGACCGCGTAGAGTTAAACAGGGAGTTCCCCAAGGTGGGGTGATATCTCCGGCACTGTTTAACCTCTACATGTCCTCGATTCCACCCCCTCCTGACGGCGTCGAGATTGTATCATATGCGGATGACTGTACAATCTTGGCATCTGGGCCCAATGTTGATGACATTTGCGATCGGTTGAACGTCTACATAGCTAATCTTACCAGTTATTTCACTGCGAGACACTTGAAGATATCCCCCACCAAATCCTCAGCCACACTATTTACTACATGGACGGCAGAAGTGCGCAGGCAGTTGAATATCAGAGTCGATGGAGTAATAATTCCGACCACAAATTACCCTAAGATTCTTGGGGTCACATTCGACAGCCTTTTTAGGTCACCTGCCCATGCCACTGCAATTTGTAATAAGCTCCGTGGCAGCGCCAGTGTGGACACCGCAGACCAGTGATACGCAGTGGAATAACATACAAACCTGCCAGAACGCTGCTCTTAGAACTGCGACTGGGTGTCTCCGCAGCACACCCCTGGATCACCTTTATATGGAGACAAAGATCATCCCTGTGCGAAGACTCTACTACATGTTGTCAAAGCAGTATCTCCTGGGTTGTTATCGCAGTAATCATCCAAACCACCATCTTATGGAAACACAACCACCACCCAGGAACGTAAGGGTTGATATACATAATCTAGAGCGCGAGATCCAGCGCTATAAAAGAGAGCCTCTAGATCAAGCAGCGTACCAGGCAGGTTTGAACAGGATTCATGAGGATACTGTAGCTGAAGCGGTGAGAAGCTACAAGGTTAATCCTGTTCTTGGAGTCCGACCACCGCCCATAGCACCGGTGGAAAGAGACCTCCCACGGCAGACTAGGGTAGTTTTGGCCCAATTAAGATCAGGCAAGTGCAGCCTCCTCAATTCCTACTTATCGGTGATTGATAGCAGCGTAGCTGACGTTTGTCCAATTTGCAACCAAGGGTCACACGACACGCGTCATCTTTTCTCTTGCCCAGCCAAACCAACCCGACTTACCACCAGATCACTCTGGACACACCCCACCTTAGTCGCAGAGTTCCTTGATCTGCCAACAAGCTGATGTACCAAGCGTATAACATGAAATGGATGAGATCACAATAAACTGTTACAACAACAACAACAACAACCAACTAGGTTTAATGTTCATCTGGACACCGCAATTCCTATGCGATTTGTCTGAAATTGGAAATCTGGACCCTCCGATTTCATATCCTCCGAACGCCAGACGTTTATCAACCAAAAGAAAGCCATCTGGGAAGGCTTCAGAGAATACACAGATCGCCGCTTCAGTGTACTCCTGTCCTTCCGACATCTCCACCAGCACCCAATATTGTTGTACCAATTCCAGAAAGAGTATCATGTTTGCGAGGTAAGATTAGTAAGATTGTAGACTTTAAGAAATGGAAGGGAACCGGTGTCGCGGCAATCCAGGAGACGCAGCTGAATGGCACCTGTGGCTTGCGCCATTGTAATGGATACAATGTGCTACGTAAGAATCGCACAATAAGTGGAGGTAGTGGCCTGATTTTCATATTATACCGTTCCGTGCATTATAGACCTATCTCACTTGTACTAGACACTAGTGACCCCTATATGGAACGTATGGTGGTAGCCGCCAAGGCTGGTGCTGCCGAGATAGAGTTATACAATATGTACATACCGCTGGTTGATAGCTGATTCTAGGATCGGGTCTCGAATGAGACCCGTCACTGTCTTCTTTAACCTTTTTATACCACTTTCGGATTTAATTGCGAAGAGAATTGCATCTAAAATATATCCTAAGAGTAATTCCTCCCTTCTTTGCCCCGGAACCAATAAAAAAAGACTTTAAAGTAAAGATGAAATCTTTCGACATGGGTACGATTTCTTTCAGTGTGATGTTTAATTGAAACTAAACATTAATGTGATTTTTTTTTTTCATTTTTAAGTGTCATTTAAAAAATCCACAAAAAAACTAGAAAATTTGAAAATTGAAATCTGTATACCAATTTTAATTTTATAGAACCTAGATTGGAAAGTGGGTTTGCTCAAAATATTTCTGTGTAAAAAACCCCAAGGTTAAAATTATTTTATTTAAAAAAATATATATTTTTAGTGTAAAATACCCAAGTTAAAATTAAGAGATATAATATATTATGAAAAGCTAGCTAAAGATATGACTATATCTAATTGTTATTAGATCTAATCAGAAGTCACTTTTGGCCTAGATCTAATACCTTAGATATAATTATATATAGCCCTATATGTATTTAGATCTAAAGTTCGACCTTGCCCTATATAGGATTATGTGTAGTTATATCTAATTATATCTCAAACATAGCTCTGGTTCAATTTAAAGGTGCCAAAATTTGAGATCTAATCATATCTAATTACATTCACCAATTTTTACACGTGCATAGAATAATTTTTTTAAATTAATATTTTTCGAAATAAAATATTTTTTCTAAATTTCTATTTTGTTTTTCAGAGTTTTGTCAGGAGCGTCGTATGCTGTTGGAATTAGTGGGTCCCGAGTTGCAGTCAATGTGCGATGATCGACAAATTGAAATTGAATTTGTGGATATGCATTTTGGCACAGGATCACTTGATATAACCCAAGTGGAAAAAGATCCATATATTTTGGAGGATTATCTGCACGAAATACAAGTTTGTCATCAGAATTCAAAAAGTGTATTCTTTCTGGTAAGTCCTACAAAAATAGGTATTATTTAAATACACCTATACAAAGCATCTTGAAAATGTAACTCTCGTAGAACATTTTGAAATTCTATTCGTTAAATACCCAGCAAAAAAATTCAGATGTATTTCCCAAGTTATTACTTTGAGTAACATATTTCCCAACTTATTACATAGATTGGTAGAATTTCTAATATTTTGGTAAACATAT